>NC_088244.1:19818238-20058238 GCF_036934945.1 Oncorhynchus masou masou
ACACTACAGAGAATGTGGAAGGGACATCTTGAAATGGGAAAGTGAAAAGAATAGGTGATGAGAGAGGAATAGAGAAACTAAGAGGCTATACCGATACAGAAAGGCAGGGGGACTGTACAGTAGCTCTTATATCCTTTGGAATTGCATTAGAGATATGGAGGGAGGGAGAGGAGGGGCCTCTAAATTCATACTAAGAAAGGCCTTTCTCTCTTCCTATTTTTCCTCATTGTTTATATGCAAACATTCAGTGCTGGACCCTGAAAGACTATATTAATAGAGGTGCTTCTACCTCTCTCTCTCATTCCCCCCTTCTCTCTCCGCCCCCCCCCCCCCCGCCCTCTCTGTGTGCCCTTCGTGGCTCGCTTGCTCTCCCTCCATCCCTTCCTCTCATGTTTTTTCCCCTCCCTCAGATAGCATGACTTTATTTTATCTTTGTTGGTCGGTCATTTGTATTCCCCCCTCAGCGTTCTACTAGAGGAATTCCATCCCCTTTCCTCTCCCTAGCTACAGAACACACACCCCCCTTCCCTGCTCCCGCCTCCATCCATACTGCTAACAGTCCAGCGTCTCCACCCACCAGCCCCCACTTCCACCTCACACACACTCCTGCCAGCCTGAAGAGCTGAGGACAGACAGAGAGAGAGAGAGGGGGGGAAGGAAAGAGTGAGTGAAAGATTCCTCCATTCGTCTGTCAGTGGCTATACTGACTGCCTCTGCCACCTAGCAATCACTGCTAGCCCGCCTGCCTGCCATACATCCATAGGGAACTGCCTTGAGAAGGCAAAGCAATGGGAGTATACTGTATGCTGCTAATGCAGTGCTATACCTAGAGGGCTAGGCGATGGCACTGTGTCCCATCTGAGAGGGATCCATAGGCAGTAACAGGGAGAGATGGCTGGTAATGCTTGGAGCACCTCGTCTTGTGACTGCTAGCTAGCATGTGGTGTTTGCACTGTAACTCAGAGAAGACCCAGTCCTTACTGGAGCTGGAGCTGGATAGCTGGTAAGGCAGGGTGGTATAGTGTGAGTGAGTGAGTGAGTGAGTGAGTGAGTGAGTGAGTGAGTGAGTGAGTGAGTGAGTGCGTGCATATATTTTTCTCCTGATCTGTTTGTCATCGGGCAAGGTTAGACAAGGCTAGTATGGCAAGTGATCAGGCACAATGTTTCTTAAACAGAAATGTGTCTGTGTGTGTGTGTGTCTGTGTGCTTTTGTTTGTGCAACACAATCTCTGTATGCATGCTTTGATATGTGTCTCACGTTCTTAACATAGTGCTTTTCTAGTGGCGTGCAAAGCATATCCACATTACATGAGCCAGGGTAGATGCAGTAGTTATCTTACAGTTGTGATATTAGGTTCACGATAATGAATTCTGTGCTCCAACTTCATCGAATTGCATAGGTGTGGGGTGTGCCATTTTGATATCACCTCTTCTTTTATCAAAATAGGTGATTTTCACTTGGCCTCTTTGCATAACTGAATAGATTGTTTGCAGCTTTACAGAATGTGATACATCAATACTGCTACAGTATAGTGTCAGTCTAACTGACATGTACAGGGCCTTCAGAAAGTATTCATACAAATGTTATTACAGCCTGCATTTAAAATGGATTAAATGTATGTGTTTTCTCACCCATCTACACACAATACCCCATAATGACAAAGTGAAAGCAAGTTTTTAGAAATGTTTGCAAATTTATTGAACTACAGAAATATCTAATTGAAGTATTCACACCCCTGAGTCAATACTTTGTAGAAGCAAATTTGGCAGCGATTACAGGTGTGAGTCTTTCTGGGTAAGTCTCTCAGAGTTTTCCACACCTGGTTGTGCAACATTTGCCCATTTTAATATTTTCAGAATTCTTCAAGCTCTGTCAAATTGGTTGTTGATCATTGCTAGACAACTATTTTCAGGTCTTGACATAGATTTTCAAGTAGTTTCAAGTCAAATCTGTAACTAGACCACTCAGGAACATTCACTGTCTTCTTGGTAAGCAACTCCAGTGTAGATTTGGCCTTGTGTTTTAGGTTATTGTCCTGCTGAAAGGTGAATTCATCTCCCAGTGTCTGGTGGGAAGCAGACTAAATCAGGTTTTCCTCTAGGATTTTGCCTGTGCTTAGCTTCATTCAGTTTTTTTTTATCCTGAAAAATTCCCCAGTCCTAAACAATTACAAGCATACCCATAACCATTATGCATGAAAATATGGAGAGTGGTACTCAGTAATGGCAAAGCTAATTGCTTTGCCACACTTTCTGCATTTTTACTTTAGTGCCTTGTTGCATACAGGATACATGTTTTGGAGTATTTTTATTCTTTACAGGCTTCCTTCTTTTCACTCTGTCAATTAGGTTAGTATTGTAGAGTAACTACAATGTTGTTGATCCGTTTTCAATTTTCTCCTTTCACAGCCATCTAACTGTTTTAAAGTCACCATTGGCCTCATGAAATTCCTGAACAGTTTCCTTCCTCTCCGGCAACTGAATTAGGAAGGATGCCTGTATCTTTGTAGTGGCTGGGTGTATTGATACACCATCCAAAGTGTAATAATAACTTCACCAAGCTCAAAGGGATATTCGTCTACAAATAGGTGAACTTCTTTGACAGACGTTGGAAAACCTCCCTGGTCTTTGTGGTTGAATCTGTGTTTGAAATTCACTGCTCGACTGAGTGACCTTACAGATAATTGTATGTGTGGGGTACAGAAGTGAGGTATTCATTCAAAAATCATGTAAAACACAATTATTGCACACAGAGTGAGTCCATGCAACTTATTAAGCACATTTTTACTCTTGAACTTAAGGCTTGCCATAACAAAGGGTTGAATAGTTATTGACTCGAGACATTTCCTCTTTTCCTTTTTAGTTAATTAGTAAAAATGTCAAAAACATATATGCACTTTGACATTATGGGGTATTGTGTGTAGGCCAGTGGCAAAACATCTCCATTTAAACAATTTTAAATTCAGGCTGTAACACAATGTATGTGTGCTGTATTTCTGCCCATTGTCATGAGTTGAAGGGCATTCCTGTGGAGTCACTGGCTGTGACTGACTGAGGGGGCTGTTCTCTTATGGCTGGATCGTCAAGGGCAGGTGTGGAGTGTGGTGCGGCAGCTAATTGAATTATTAATTACTGAGAGAATGACTGTCTGGTTGTTAGCATCGCTAGACACATGACAACTGGCAGGCTCAGGTTCAGACAGCAGGCGTCCAGCACTGGGCCTGTACGTTGGTGGGGTGAGGACGGTACTGTAGCAGCCTATATTGGGAGTGCTTTGTGGATGACGGCCATATTGAGTGAGTGGTCTGTTGATGATGCACCACCACCAAGCCATCTCTTTCAAAAGAGACCGTTCTTTACTGCATCCGTCCTGTGCTCATGAATACCTTTGAGGCTCTTAGTTTAATACAGAATTTATATTTTTTGAATAATACAATTTAAATCAAATAAAAAATCATCCCCTATAAGAGTTTTTAATCAGTAAATCAATCATGATGCGGAATGACTCATTCACTTACAATGGGAAGTAAAGCATATAGAAGGAAAATAAGGAACCGAGGCAGTCAGACAGTGAGTCACGTGGGCCAGGCTTGCTATATAAAGCAGGCAGACAGGCATTGAGGCATTCAGTTACTGTTGGATTGAACTTTAGAATGAGTGAAACAAGTGACCTAAGCGACTTTGAGCGAGGTATGATCGTGGGCGCCAGGCGCGCTGGATCCAGTATCTCAGAAACGGACGACCTCCTGGGCTTTTCACGCACGACAGTGTCGAGGGTTCACTGATAATGGTGCGACGAATAGAGAAAAAAACAGTCAGCGGCAGTCCTGTGTGCGAAAACAGCTTGTTGATTAGAGGTCGAAGGAGAATGGCAAGAATTGTGCAAGCTAACAGGTGGGCCACAAACAGGTAAATAACTGGTGTGCAGAATGGCGTCTCGGAACGTACAACTCGTCGGTTATTGTCACGGATGGGCTGTTGCAGCAGATGACAACACTGGTTTCCACTCCTATCAGCTATATACATGAAGAAGCAGCTCCAGTGGGCACGCGATCACCAAACCTGGACAATGGAGGAGTGGAAAAACATTGCCTGGTCCAGCGAATCCCGGTTCCTGTTGTGTTATGCTAATGGCAGAGTTAGGATTTGGCGTAAGCGGCATGAGTCCATGGCCCCATCCTGCATGGTGTCAACGGTACAGACTGCTGGCGGTGGTGTACAACTGCGTGATGCAACAGAATTGTGGTGCGTATCAATGGTGCTGCAGGCAGATGAGGAGAACGTTTGCACCAGAGACTGTGTGGTCACTGGAATGAAGGAAAAAGCTCACCAGACACCATTCAGTTGAATCAATGAACCTAGAGCTGTGGCATTAGAGCCCATAACCCCCACCCGTCACCCTAACCCTCACACCACAAACAGTGTGCCCTCTCCAGTAGAGTAGACCACCAGCACATGTTCTCCAAACACAACAAAAACAGATGTTTTCTCTCTCCACTGCCAGCCAGTGACTCATAAATACAAAAGCAAACACTGGTCCTGGGACTGGTGTTCTGTCTAGACAGTCATTCCTCATTCATTAGACGGTGTGCCAACGCTCCTGCTAGCTCGGACACTGAAACTAAAGTAGGAGACCGTTAAAATTAAGAAGTCCGAATTAAGGTAGTAAAAATCACGACTATAATGAGGCCGATGTCAACTACATAACGTCTACTGGAAACTCTCCTAACGATCCCGTCAGTTAACTTGGCCGGCTCAGCTAGCCAGTTTCCAGCTGTACTACACTGTAAATTCCAATCTGCTTCTGTATACGAGCTCTCATTATTGAACCTGAAAGGAGAAATGTATCTCAATTAGGCTTGTGGTATCTTTCAATGATTTTTGTAATCTTTCACAAGACATCTAATGGCCCTTTTGGGTACTTTAGGTGATCACAGGTGTCTAATTATTTCCTACCCTCTGTGTGGCCTTATCACATGTAAAATATATGGAATAGTGAAATGTATTTCTGTCTGTAATAAAGCCCTTTTGTGGGGAAAAACTCATTCTGATTGGCTGGGCCTGGGCCTGACTGCCAAGTGAAATCTATAGATTAGGGCCTAAGGATTATATTTCAATTGACTGATTTCCTTTTATGAACTGTACCTCAGTAAAATCTTTAAAATTGTTGCATGTTGAATTTATATTTTTGTTCAGTGTATATATATGAATAAAAAATTTTAAGTTCAAGTATAAATTACCGAAGTTACGATAGATTGACATAGATTTTCTGTTAATTACCAAAATTACTGAAGATTCCGGTAGCTTTGGTAAACTACCAGTACATTTGCGACCCTAATTTGAATGTTGTTTATAGCCATGTTGCTGTGTGGTCTGTTGAGCTTTGACCTCCGAAACGTTTTTACACATCTGCGTCTTTGTGGACCACAGTTTGTGTTTGTATTTATGAGCTCTCTGAGTCACTGGCTGGCAGTGGAGAGAGAAAACATCTGTTTTTGTTGTGTTTGGAGAACATGTGCTGGTGGTCTACTCTACTGGAGAGGGGACACTGTTTGTGGTGTGAGGGTTAGGGTGACGGGTGACGGGTGGGGGTTATGGGCTCTAATGCCACAGCATGATGTCTGGTGAGCTTTTTTCCTTAATTCCAGTGAAGTACAAAAGGCTAAACGAGGAAAGGAAGGACATTCTGTCATACACCAAGCTCAACATAGTCTTGACAAAGATGAGCAAAAAATACTATAAAATAAATAAAACCAATACTGAGCTATATTGTTTAAAACAAATGGAATTATTTTATGATAATACAATTGCACAGAGAAAGACATTTTATTTACAAAGTAATTAAAGTAAATCTCAAGATAATGTTCAAAATTCTTGCCACCCCTGTTTTGGATACATCCTCCCGTTGCGAGGACAACAACACTGAACCTTTTGTCTAAAATGTTTTATGAGATTGGAGAACACATTAGGAGGATCTTAGACCATCTTAGACCATTCCTCCATACAGAATCTTTCCAGATCTGCTCTTATGATCTGCCCTCCTCAATTCAACCCACAGGTTTTCAATGCGGTTCAATTTTCAGAGAGAGAGATTTTGTGGTCAATTAACAATTTCTTTGTGGATTTTGATTAGTGCTTGGGGTTATTGTCGTGCTGGAAGGTCTACTTGTGGCCTAGTGACAGCCTCCTGGCAGAGGCAAACAGGTTTTTGGCTAAAATGTCCTGGTTCTTGGCAAAGTTCACGATGCCGTTGACATGGGCCCCAGGACCAGTGAAAGAAAAATAGCCCCATAACATCAAAGATCTACTACCATATTTTACCGTACTGTAGGTATGAGGTACTCTTCTGAATATAATCTGTTTTTCAATGCCAAACCCACCACTGATGTGCATGGCAAAATAGCATTATTTTCATGTCATTTGAACACATTGGATTTGAGTCTGAATTTGACTCCCTCCCCAACCCTTCAGAATGCATACGCATTCGAACACAATCGGATCGTCTGATTGGTACCAGAAACCGAGGGGTTGGGCCAGAGCCAGAGTACCTGTGGGGAAAGGGATGTTTTGAGAATTCATCATTGGCTTTGATACTCTGATTAGTTAAAGATGATCCAATCGCTGTTGACTTTGTTTTGTACAACTCCCAAACATCACCACAAAGGACTTCAATGATGGCAGATTCAGACTGAAGTATGTAGTGATGATAGCGATCGATAGAGCAGTGGAAGAATTCAGTAGGTCGTCAGGAAACTGGAACTCCTTCAGCCTGCACGTCATTAGCAGTCCACTATTCCCAGAACCCCAGTGGATGTGACTCCTCTTTTCCGGGAAGGCGTGAATTTTGCTCCCTCTGGACTGTGTGATGGAATAAGCTGAGGCCTTTACGTGTTTATCAGTATATGCAGAGAAAAAGGGAGGAAGGAGAGAGAGAGGGACAACCCACCGCTGGCTCCCCAGCTGAAAATCACTACCAGCTGAACTGACACCCTCCTCCAGTCCTTCCAGATCCAAACCAGGAGGAGAGCTAGGGATCGTAGACCACCATTCCTGCTTTTAGTTTGCTAATATAATAAAAGACAAGTCAAACTTGATTTAAAGTCATGTGGAAGGCAATATGAATCTCTCATTTGGGAGATGTTTCTATATCACTTGATTCATTGCCTTTCCACTGGTTTAAGCTTTCTTCTATGGTGGTTTGTTAATCCCCATCTTATCAGACCACTGGTGAAAAAAGTACCCAATTGTCATACTTGAGTAAAAGTATAGATACCTTAATAGAACGTTAGTCAAGTAAAAGTGAAAGTCACCCAGTAAAAAGTCTAAAAGTCTTTGGTTCTAAATAGGTTTAAGAATGAAAAGTAAATGTAATTGCTCAAATATACTTTAGTATCAAAAGTAAAAGTATAAATCACTTCAAATTCCTTATATTAAGTAAAGCAGACAGCACCATTGAATTATATATATTTAAAAAATTACAGATAACAAGGGGCACACTCCAACACTGACATAATTTACAAGTGATGCATTTGTGTTTAGTGAGTCCGCCAGATCAGAGGCAGTAGGGATGACCAGGGATGTTCTCTTGAAGTGAATGAATTGGACAATTTTCCTGTCCTGCTAAACATTCAACATGTAACAAATACTTTTCGGTGTCAGGAAAATGCATGGAGTAAAAAGTGCAGTATTTTCTTTAGGAATGTAGTGAAGTAAAAGTTGACAAAAATATGATTTGTAAAGTACAGATACCCCAAAAAACTACTTAAGTAGTACTTATTTTTAGTAAAGTATTTTTACTAAAGTACTTTCCACCACTGTATCGTGTTGGCTGATAAGGACACAATGGATTTTTTGTCATAACTCAAATAACCAAGTGTAGTCTGTAGATGTGTTGTTATTAAAACCTCTCTCCTGGAGTTACAGTTGAAGTCGGAAGTTTACATACATTTTAGCCAAATGTATTTAAACTCAGTTTTTCACAATTCCTGACATTTAATCCTAGTAGAAATTCCCTGTCTTAGGTCAGTTAAGATCACCACTTTATTTTAAGAATGTGAAATGTCAGAATAATAGTAGAGCGAGTGATTTATTTCAGCTTTTATTTCTTTCATCCAATTCCCAGTGGGTCAGAAGTTTACATACACTCAATTAGTATGTGGAAGCATTGCCTTTAATTCTTTAACTTGGGTCAAATGTTTCGGGTAGCCTTCCACAAGTTTCCCACAATAAGTTGGGTGAATTTTGGCCCATTCCTCCTGACAGAGCTGGTGTAGCTGAGTCAGGTTTGTAGGCCTCCTTGCTTCCACACACTTTTTCAGTTCTGCCCACAAATATTCTATAGGATTGAGGTCAGGGCTTTGTGATGGCCACTCCAATACCTTGACTTTGTTGTCCTTAAGCCATTTTGCCACAACTTTGGAAGTATGCTTGGGGTCATTGTCCATTTGGAAGACCCATTTGCGACCAAGCTTTACCTTCCTGACTGATATCTTGAGATGTTGCTTCAATATATCCACATAATCTTCCATCCTCCTGATGCCATCTATTTTGTGAAGTGCACCAGTCCCTCCTGTAGAAAAGCACCCCCACAACATGATGCTGCCACCCCCGTGCTTTACGGTTGGGATGGTGTTCTTCGGCTTGCAAGCCTCCCCCTTTTTCCTCCTAACGATGGTCATTATGGCCGAACAGTTCTATTTTTGTTTCATCAGACAAGTGGACATTTCTCCAAAAAGTATGATCTTTGTCCCCATGTACAGTTGCAAACCGTAGTCTGGCCTTTTTATGCGGTTTTGGAGCAGTGGCTTATTCCTTGCTGAGCGGCCTTTCAGGTTATGTTGATATAGGACTCGTTTTACTGTGGACATAGATACTTTTGTACCTGTTTCCTCCAGCATCTTCATAAGGTCCTTTGCTGTTGTTCTGGGATTGATTTTCACTTTTCGCACCAAAGTATGTTTGTCACGCCCTGACTTTAGAGAGCGTTTTTATGTCTATATTTGGTTTGGTCAGGGCGTGATTTGGGTGGGCATTCTATGTGTTGTATTTCTTTGTGTTTGGCCGAGTGTGGTTCCCAATCAGAGGCAGCTGTCTATCGTTGTCTCTGATTGGAAATCATACTTAGGTAGCCTTTTTTCCCCACCTATGTTGTGGGATCTTATCCTTGTATTGTTGCTGTTGAGCCCTACAAGGCTGTACGTTTCGTTGGTTCTCTCTTTCTTGTTATCATTAAAGAATATGATTAACCTACCCCACGCTGCATCTTGGTCTAATTCCACCAACGTCGACCGTTACAACGTTAATCTCTAGGAGACAGAACGTGCCTCCTTCCTGAGTGGTATGACGGCTGCGTGGTCCCATGGTGCTTATACTTGCATACTACAGTATATTGTTTGTACAGATGAACGTGGTACCTTCAGGCATTTGGAAATTGCTCTCAATGATGAACCAGACTTGTGGAGGTCTACATTTTTTTCTGTGGTCTTGGCTGATTTCTTTTGATTTTCCCATGATGTCAAGCAAAGAGGCACTGAGTTTTGAAGGTAGGCCTTGAAATACATCCACAGGTACACCTCCAATTGACTCAAAGGATGTCAATTAGCCTATCAGAAGCTTCTAAAGCCATGACATAATTTTCTGGAATTTTCCAAGCTGTTTAAAGCCAGTCAACTTAGTGTATGTAAACTTCTGACCCACTGGAATTGTGATACAGTGAATTATAAGTGAAATAATCTGTCTGCAAACATTTGTTGGAAAAATTACTTGTGTCATGCACAAAGTAGATGTCCTAACCGACTTGCCAAAACTATAGTTTGTTGACAATACATTTGTGGAGTGGTTGAAAAAGTAAACTTCCGACTTCAACTGTATGTCATATGAGGCCCTGCTTTCCTCTCCTCCTCTCCCTTCTTTTCAGCCTGAAACATCTGCTTTCTAAAACACATCTTTTTCTTCGTTCTTTTTTTTATGTTCTCTTCCTCTCATCATGAACGACTGACCTGACAGGTGGGGGGGGGGGTGACCTTCAAGGAAAAGAACAGCAGGACGGCACGTTGAGTCTCTCTCTCTCTCCTTGCTCTTTCTCTCCTTACTTACACCATTTTGGTGGCTGAAGAGGGAGAATTATAATCCGAGGGAGGGTGGGTGCTGTTGCATGATGGATTGAGGTGGAGAATTAGAATCAGAGGGAGAGTGGGTGCTGTTGCATGATGGATGGAGGTGGAGAATTAGAATCCGAGGGAGATGGATGGAGGTGGAGAATTAGAATCCGAGGGAGATGGCTGGAGGTGGAGAATTAGTATCTGAGGGAGAGTGGGTGATGTTGCGTGATGGCTGGAGGTGGAGAATTAGAGTCAGAGGGAGAGTGGGTGCTGTTGCTTGATGGCTGGAGGTGGAGAATTGGAATCCGAGGGAGAGTGGGTGCTGTTGCTTGATGGCTGGAGGTGGAGAATTCGAGTCCGAGGGAGAGTGGGTGCTGTTGCGTGATGGATGGAGGTGGAGAATTGGAATCCGAGGGAGAGTGGGTGCTGTTGCTTGATGGCTGGAGGTGGAGAATTGGAGTCCGAGGGAGAGTGGGTGCTGTTGCGTGATGGCTGGAGGTGGAGAATTAGAGTCCGAGGGAGAGTGGGTGCTGTTGCTTGATGGCTGGAGGTGGAGAATTGGAGTCCGAGGGAGAGTGGGTGCTGTTGCGTGATGGCTGGAGGTGGAGAATTGGAGTCCGAGGGAGAGTGGGTGCTGTTGCGTGATGGATGGAGGTGGAGAATTGGAATCCGAGGGAGAGTGGGTGCTGTTGCATGATGGATGGAGGTGGAGAATTGGAGTCCGAGGGAGAGTGGGTGCTGTTGCGTGATGGCTGGAGGTGGAGAATTGGAGTCCGAGGGAGAGTGAGTGCTGTTGCGTGATGGATGGAGGTGGAGAAGTGAGGATAAGACTGTATGAGAGACTTCAGTATTCCATGGAAAGGGCCAGCACAGTAAAGAGAGGGAATTATGCACCGTCAAGCAACCATATCCACTACTGTCATACAGTGAAGAACAACCCAGAAAACTCTTACAGTAGCTTAAGAAAACCAGATTCTAAATCTCTGTAGCAAAGCTTATTTCTGACAGGATCAGTCTTTGTGAGAAGCGCATGCAACAATAGACAGAAAGAGATTCACTGTAGCACCGACGGTTCAGGGCTTCATGAAGCTGTTTATTCAGTTCATCATAGTCTGTTATGCCAGAGAAACCACCAATTCCAATATTCCCCTGAAATGAAATGATGGACTATATCAAATACAATAAATCATTTGTATTGATGAAACCATGAAAATCGCAGGTCTGTCAAATTCATAGTAAAATAAAGGCATTGTTATAGCCGGTCTCTCTGGTAGTGCTGTGGCAGGATACTAGGTGCACCTGCCTCACACTTCGGGGACAAGTCCGTCGTCACACAGTTTGCCATGACAGATGGTTGGGAACACTTGTCCCCACGGCGATTATGCAACAAGTGTGATTTCACTCTGGGTGTGTTGGTGCTGCATGCAGGAAATAGGCCTCTGTGTGTATCTTAACACTAGCTAGCTGTCTGCAGGTCTAGACTGTCTAGATACAGTACACTGTGTGTATATCTAATGCCCAGAGGGAGGCGGTTAGCGTTCGTTTACTGTCAAGGTAATGTGACCCTCGGTGTCTCAGCCCAACAGAACAGAGAGTTAGACTTAATGTTATCCACTTAACCTGTCACAGGGATCTACTCTGATATAGTCCCCTGTTGAAGAATTGGTGTGTATGAAAGCTGTGGATGGTGTGTAACTACGAGTTATGTCTTAGAGTTTTGTCTTGCTATGAGTTATTAGAACTACATTTGATTCAGTTCAACTCAATACGTTTAGATCAACTCAATACATTCAGATCAACTCAATGCATTCAGATCAACTCAATGCATTTGGATCAATTCAATACATCCAGTTCAACACAAATACATTCAGATCAACTCAAGGTGTAGCCTATGTATCCCCAAGGGCGAATTTTAGCTGGGCTTAAAGTGTCAGTGCAGACACTACAGGTTGACCGATTAATCGGAATGGCCGATTAATTAGGGCCGATTTCAAGTTTTCATAACAATCGGAAATCTGTATTTTTGGATGCCAATTTTTTTTAAATGTATTTTATACACCTTTATTTAACTAGGCAAGTCAGTTAAGAACACATTCTTATTTTCAAAGACGGCCTAGGAAAGGTGGGTTAACTTGCCTTGTTCAGGGGCAGAACGATAGATTTTTACCTGGTCAGCTCGGGGATTCAATCTTGCAACCTTACGGTTAACTAGACCAACACTCTAACCACCTGCCTCACGAGAAGCCTGCCTGTTACGCGAATGCAGTAGAAGCCAAGGTAAGTTTCTAGCTAGCCTTAAACTTATCTTATAAAAAACAATCAATCAATCATAATCACTAGTTACAGTGCCTTGCGAAAGTATTCGGCCCCCTTGAACTTTGCGACCTTTTGCCACATTTCAGGCTTCAAACATAAAGATATAAAACTGTATTTTTTTGTGAAGAATCAACAAGTAGGACACAATCATGAAGTGGAACGACATTTATTAGATATTTCAAACCTTTTTAACAAATCAAAAACTGAAAAATTGGGCGTGCAAAATTATTCAGCCCCCTTAAGTTAATACTTTGTAGCGCCACCTTTTGCTGCGATTACAGCTGTAAGTCGCTTGGGGTATGTCTCTATAGGTTTTGCACATCGAGAGACTGAACTTTTTTCCCATTCCTCCTTGCAAAACAGCTCGAGCTCAGTGAGGTTGGATGGAGAGCATTTGTGAACAGCAGTTTTCAGTTCTTTCCACAGATTCTCGATTGGATTCAGGTCTGGACTTTGACTTGGCCATTCTAACACCTGGATATGTTTATTTTTGAACCATTCCATTGTAGATTTTGCTTTATGTTTTGGATTATTGTCTTGTTGGAAGACAAATCTCCGTCCCAGTCTCAGGTCTTTTGCAGACTCCATCAGGTTTTCTTCCAGAATGGTCCTGTATTTGGCTCCATCCATCTTCCCATCAATTTTAACCATCTTCCCTGTCACTGCTGAAGAAAAGCAGGCCCAAACCATGATGCTGCCACCACCATGTTTGACAGTGGGTATGGTGCGTTCAGGGTGATGAGCTGTGTTGCTTTTATGCCAAACATAACATTTTGCATTGTTGCCAAAAAGTTCAATTTTGGTTTCACCTGACCAGAGCATCTTCTTCCACATGTTTGGTGTGTCTCCCAGGTGGCTTGTGGCAAACTTTAAACAACACTTTTTATGGATATCTTTAAGAAATGGCTTTCTTCTTGCCACTCTTCCATAAAGGCAAGATTTGTGCAATACACGACTGATTGTTGTCCTATGGACAGAGAATCCCACCTCAGCTGTAGATCTCTGCAGTTCATCCAGAGTGATCATGGGCCTCTTGGCTGCATCTCTGATCAGTCTTCTCCTTGTATGAGCTGAAAGTTTAGAGGGACGGCCAGGTCTTGGTAGATTTGCAGTGGTCTGATACTCCTTCCATTTCAATATTATCGCTTGCACAGTGCTCCTTGGGATGTTTAAAGCTTGGGAAATCTTTTTGTATCCAAATCCGGCTTTAAACTTCTTCACAACAGTATCTCGGACCTGCCTGGTGTGTTCCTTGTTCTTCATGATGCTCTCTGCGCTTTTAACGGACCTCTGAGACTATCACAGTGCAGGTGCATTTATACGGAGACTTGATTACACACAGGTGGATTGTATTTATCATCATTAGTCATTTAGGTCAACATTGGATCATTCAGAGATCCTCACTGAACTTCTGGAGAGAGTTTGCTGCACTGAAAGTAAAGGGGCTGAATAATTTTGCACGCCCAATTTTTCATTTTTTGATTTGTTAAAAAAGTTTGAAATATCCAATAAATGTCGTACCACTTCATGATTGTGTCCCACTTGTTGTTGATTCTTCACAAAAAAATACAGTTTTATATATTTATGTTTGAAGCCTGAAATGTGGCAAAAGGTCGCAAAGTTCAAGGGGGCCGAATACTTTCGCAAGGCACTGTATAACTACACATGGTTGATGATATTACTAGTTTATCTAGCGTGTCCTGCGTTGCATATAATCGATGCAGTCGGTGCGCATTCGCGAAAAAGGACTGTCGTTGCTCCAATGTGTACCTAACCATAAACATCAATGCCTTTCTTAAAATCAATACACAGAAGTATATATTTTTAAACCTGCATATTTAGCTAAAAGAAATCCAGGTTAGCAGGCAATATTAACCAGGTGAAATTGTGTCACTTCTCTTGCATTCATTGCACCTAGAGTCAGGGTATATGCAACAGTTTGGGCCGCCTGGCTCTTTGCGAGCTAATTTGCCAGAATTTTACGTAATTATGACATAACATTGAAGGTTGTGCAATGTAACAAGAATATTTAGACGTATGGATGCCACCCGTTAGATAAAATACGGAAGGGTTCTGTATTTCACTGAAAGAATAAACGTTTTGTTTTTCGAGATGATAGTTTACGGATTCGACCATATTAATGACCTAAGGCTCGTATTTCTGTGTGTTATGTTATAATTAAGTCTATGATTTAATAGAGCAGTCTGACTGAGCGATGGTAGGCTCCAGCAGGCTCGTAAGCATTCATTCAAACAGCACTTTCGTGCGTTTTGCCAGCAGCTCTTCGCAATGCTTCAAGCATTGCACTGTTTATGATTTCAAGCCTATCAACTCCCAAGATTAGGCTGGTGTAACCGATGTGAAATGGCTAACTAGTTAGCGAGGTGCGCGCTAATAGCGTTTCAAACGTCACTCGCTCTGAGACTTGGAGTAGTTGTTCCCCTTGCTCTGCAAGTGCCACGGCTTTTGTGGAGCGATGGGTAACGCTGCTTCGAGGGTGGCTGTTGTCGATGTGTTCTTGGTCGAGCCCGGGTAGGAGCGAGGAGAGCGATGGAAGCTATACTGTTACACTGGCAATACTAAAGTGCCTATAAGAATATCCAATAGTCAAAGGTATATTAAATACATTGTATAGAGAGAAATAGTCCTATAATTCCTTTAATAACTACAACCTGAAACTTATTACCTGGCAATATTGAAGACTCATGTTTATTTGAGGCTAAATAGATTTTATTGATGTATTATATTTAAGTTTAAATAAGTGTTCATTCAGTATTGTTGTAATAAATAAATAAAAATTGGCCGATTTAAATTGGTATCGGCTTTATTTGGTCCTCCAATGATCGGTATCGGCGTTAAAGTCAGAGGTTTACTTACACTTACTTAGGTTGGAGTTATTAAAACTAGTTTTTCAACCACTCCACAAATGTCTTGTTAACAAACTATAGTTTTGGCATGTAGGTCAGGACATCTGCTTTGTGCATGACACAAGTAATTTTTCCAACAATTGTTTACAGACAGATTATTTCACTAAAATTTCACTGTATCACAATTCCAGTGGGTCAGATGTTTACATACACTAAGTTCACTGTGGCTTTAAACAGCTTGGAAAATTCCAAAAAATTATGTCATGGCTTTAGAAGCTTCTGATAGGCTAATTGAAATAATTTGAGTCAATTGGAGGTGTACCTGTGGATGTCTTTTAAGACCTACCTTCAAACTCAGTGCTTCTTTGCTTGACATCATGGGAAAATCCAAATATATCAGCCAAGACCTCAGTTAAAACATTGTAGACCTCCACAAGTTGGTTCATCCTTGGGAGCAATTTCCAAACGCCTGCAGGTACCACGTTCATCTGTACAAACAATATAGTACGCAAGTATAAACACCATGGGACCACGCAGCCATCATACCGCTCAGGAAGGAGGCACGTTCTGTCTCCTAGAGATGAATGTACTTTGGTGCGAAAAGTGCAAATCAATCCCAGAACAACAGCAAAGGACCTTATGAAGATGCTGGAGGAAACAGGTGTCCACAGTAAATGTCCACAGTATGTGGACAGTAAAACGAGTCCTATATCGTCATAACCTGAAAGGCCACTCAGCAAGGAAGAAGTCACTGCTCCAAAACCGCCCTATAAAAGCCAGACTACGGTTTGCAACTGCACATGAGGACAAAGATCGTACTTTTTCAGGAATTGTCCTCTGGTCTGATGAAACTAAAATATAACTGTTTGGCCATAATGACAATCGTTATGTTGGGAGGGAAAAGGGGGAGGCTTGCAAGCCGAATAACACCATCCCAACCGTGAAGAACGGGGGTGGCAGCATCATGTTGTGGGGTGCTTTTCTGCAGGAGGGACTGGTGCACTTCACAAATAGATGGCATCATGAGGATGGAAAATGATGTGGATATATTGAAGCAACATCTCAATCAGTCAGGAAGTTAAAGCTTGGTCGCACATGGGTCTTCCAAATGGACAATGACCCCAAGCATACTTCCAAAGTTGTGGCAAAATTCACCCAACTTATTGTGGAAGGCTACCCGAAACGTTTGACCCAAGTTAAAGAATTTAAAGGCAATGCTGCCAAATACTAATTAAGTATGTAAGCTTCTGACCCACTGGAAATGTGGTGAAAGAAATAAAAGCTGAAATAAATCATTCTCTCTACTATTATTCTGACATTTCACATTCTTAAAATAAAGTGGTGATCCTAACTGACCTAAGACAGAATTTTTACAAGGATTAAATGTCAAGAATTGTGAAAAACTGAGTTTAAATGTATTTGGGCTAAGGTGTATGTAAACTTCCCGACTTCATCTGTAACTGTCACTTTAAATCTCACTGCAAAACCCTAGTTTTCTGCAGTACTTCACAAGAATAGCCGTTCTCTGTCTGTATTCAGCTCATTCCTCCATGTGCTAGGTGGCAGTCTGGCTGGCCGCTGTAGAGACACGTCAATCTACGTGTTTATAGAACTCACAGGCCACTGCTTGGTTGAGAGGCGGTTGAGTGTCTTAAACGAATACAAAAGAGCTTACAAGCACAATTTGTCTCTGAGAGAAGTTTTAAACCGATTGTGCTCCTTTGAGACCGAAATGTCATTTGCCGTTTTCTCTATGCCTTTCATGTGTTAACCCCTCTGACTCTTCAGCTTCCCCTCACACCAAGATGGCATAGCAGTCAGACGTCTTTTGTCCTCGTCTTGTCGTGTCCCGTGTGTGTGTATGTGTGTATATATATATATATATATATATATATATATATTTACAACTTTCTTCGCATACCTTTTTATAAATATTTTTTCTTTTCCATAAACTCATCTTCAAAACACTCTCCTGCAACCCGCCTCACCAATTTATATATATTTTTAAAGAAAGTATTATTTACCTGAAATCTGTAATCCTACATAGAAGCTAACCAGAAGCTAACCAGAAGGTAGCCTGAAGCTAACCAGAAGCTAGCCAGAAGCTAGTTAGCTTCTTTACTGGCTAATCGTTAGGGCCACCATCGTTCCTGTTCCCAAGAAAGCTAAGGTAACTGAGCTAAACGACTACCGCCCCGTAGCACTCACTTCCGTCATCATGAAGTGCTTTGAGAGACTAGTCAAGGACCATATCACCTCCACCCTACCTGACACCCTAGACCCACTCCAATTTGCTTACCGCTCAAATAGGTCCACAGACGATGCAATCTCAACCACACTGCACACTGCCCTAACCCATCTGGACAAGAGGAATACCTATGTGAGAATGCTGTTCATCGACTACAGCTCGGCATTCAACACCATAGTACCCTCCAAGCTCGTCATCAAGCTCGAGACCCTGGGTCTCGACCCCGCCCTGTGCAACTGGGTACTGGACTTCCTGACGGGCCGCCCCAGGTGGTGAGGGTAGGTAACAACATCTCCTCCCCGCTGATCCTCAACACTGGGGCCCCACAAGGGTGCGTTCTGAGCCCTCTCCTGTACTCCCTGTTCACCCACGACTGCGTGGCCACGCACGCCTCCAACTCAATCATCAAGTTTGCGGACGACACAACAGTGGTAGGCTTGATTACCAACAACGACGAGACGGCCTACAGGGAGGAGGTGAGGGCCCACGGAGTGTGGTGTCAGGAAAATAACCTCACACTCAACGTCAACAAAACTAAGGAGATGATTGTGGACTTCAGGAAACAGCAGAGGGAACACCCCCCTATCCACATCGATGGAACAGTAGTGGAGAGAGTAGCAAGTTTTAAGTTCCTCGGCATACACATCACAGACAAACTGAATTGGTCCACTCACACAGACAGCATCGTGAAGAAGGCGCAGCAGCGCCTCTTCAACCTCAGGAGGCTGAAGAAATTTGGCTTGTCACCAAAAGCACTCACAAACTTCTACAGATGCACAATCGAGAGCATCCTGGCGGGCTGTATCACCGCCTGGTACGGCAACTGCTCCGCCCTCAACCGTAAGGCTCTCCAGAGGGTAGTGAGGTCTGCACAACGCATCATCGGGGCAAACTACCTGCCCTCCAGGACACCTACACCACCCGATGTTACAGGAAGGCCATAAAGATCATCAAGGACATCTACCACCCGAGCCACTGCCTGTTCACCCCGCTATCATCCAGAAGGCGAGGTCAGTACAGGTGCATCAAAGCTGGGACCGAGAGACTGAAAAACAGCTTCTATCTCAAGGCCATCAGACTGTTAAACAGCCACCACTAACATTGAGTGGCTGCTGCCTACACACTGACACTGACTCAACTCCAGCCACTTTAATAATGGGAATTGATGGGAAATGATGTAAATATATCACTAGCCACTTTAAACAATGCTACCTTATATAATGTTACTTACCCTACATTATTCATCTCATATGCATACGTATATACTGTACTCTATATCATCGACTGCATCCTTATGTAATACATGTATCACTAGCCACTTTAACTATGCCACTTTGTTTACATACTCATCTCACATGTATATACTGTGCTCGATACCATCTACTGTATCTTGCCTATGCTGCTCTGTACCATCACTCATTCATATATCCTTATGTACATATTCTTTATCCCCTTACACTGTGTATAAGACAGTAGATTAGGAATTGTTAGTTAGATTACTTGTTGGTTATTACTGCATTGTCGGAACTAGAAGCACAAGCATTTCGCTACACTTGCATTAACATCTGCTAACCATGTGTATGTGACAAATAAAATTTGATTTGATTTGATTTATTCAGCTAACCACGGTTTGTGGTCATCAGCTATCCTTTAGCTCGAAAATCTATCACCAGTTTTGTACGGCGCGGCTTGGACCAGAACATACCGGACCTATATTTCTCTCCATGTCCCCAGATTTCAAACACAAGCTCTGGACATTTATACCTGGATCTCGCAGCAAGCTAGTTGCTATCCGTGTGACTATCGGCTTACTTCGATTCCGGAGCAAACATAAATTATTCCGGAGCTAGCCAGCTGAAGAGTTCCATCAACCACTCCTGGGCTACAATCACCTATCCGGACCCGTTTTACTGCCAACGCGGAGCCCCACCGGGCCTTCACAACTGGACTACCGACGTTATCTGCCCGAGGAAGTTATCCAGCTGGCTCCTCCGTCGCGACGTTACCTGAACGCCCATCTGCGGCCCGCTAATCGTTAGCTCTCTTATCGGCTGCTATCTGAATAGACCTATCGGATAAAAAAAATAAAAAAATTCTTGGGCCTCTATAACTATATATTTTTTTTTTTGCAAATTGGATTGATCCCCTCTACCACACGGAACCCCACTAATCCTACCGACGGAAACGCACGAGGTGGCTAAAAACAGACCTCCATCCTATGCTAGCTTGCTACCGATGACCCGGCTAGCTGTCTGAATCGCCGTGACCCCAACCAACCTCATTACTCACTGGACCCCTTTGATCACTCAACTAAGAATGCCTCTCCTTAATGTCAATATACCTTGTCCATTGCTGTTCTGGTTAGTGTTTATTGGCTTATTTCACTGTAGACCCTCTAGTCCTGCTCACTATACCTTATCCAACCTATTAGTTCCACCACCCACACATGCGATAACATCTCCTGGTTTCAATTATGTTTCTAGAGACAATATCTCTCTCATCATCACTCAATACCTAGGTTTACCTCCACTGTATTCACATCCTACCATACCTTTGTCTGTACATTATACATTGAAGCTATTTTATTGCCCCCAGAAACCTCCTTTTACTCTCTGTTCCAGACGTTCTAGACGACCAGTTCTCATTGCTTTTAGCCGTACCCTTATCCTACTACTCCTCTTTTGCTCTCTTTTGATGACTTCTGTAACCGTAATAGCCTTGGTTTCATGCATGTCAAGATTAGAAGCCTCCTCCCTAAGTTTGTTTTATTCACTGCTTTAGCATACTCTGCCAACCCAGATGTTCTAGCTGTGTCTCAATCCTGGCTTAGGAAGACCACCAAAAATTCTGAAATTTTCATCCCAAACTACAAGATAGAACTGCCAAAGGGGGCAGTGTTGCAATCTACTGCAAAGATAGTCTGCAGAGTTCTGTCCTACTATCCAGGTCTGTACCCAAACAATTTGAACTTCTACTTTTAAAAATCCACCTCTCTAAAAACAAGTTGCCGCCTGCTATAGACCAGCTCTGCTGTGCTCTGGACACCATATGTGAACTCATTGCCCCCCATCTATCTTCAGAGATCGTGCTGCGAGGCGACCTAAACTGGAATATGCTTAAAACCCCAGCCATCCTACAATCTAAGCTTGATGCCCACAATCTCACACAAATGATCAATGAACCTACCAGGTACCTCCCCAAAGCCGTAAACACGGGCACCCTCATAGATATCATCCTAACCAACTTGCCCTCTAAATACACATCTGCTGTCTTCAACCAAGATCTCAGCGATCACTGCCTCATTGCCTGCATCCGTAATGGGTCAGCGGTCAAACGACCTCCACTCATCACTGTCAAACGCTCCCTGAAACACTTCAGCGAGCAGGCCTTTCTAATCGACCTGGCCGGGTGTTGAAGGAATTTAATTCCTCTGTTTTAATTCCCAATCAAAATTAAACATTCTGTCAATTCATAAGGATTTGTATGACCCTTATATTATAAAAATGGACAGAGCCCCGGTCTTAAAAGTCAAGTAACAGCCTTTAATTCAAGAGAGTACTGAGTTCATACACATTTTACCACAGGTTATAAACTGAAAATGACGTCAGCGTTTTCTAAATGTTCCGTCTCTTCTTGACACTGGTAGAAAGGCCCTATAGTTCTCAAGCATTCCCTCCTCGCCTAGAGCCAAGGTCAGTCAGTCTAGATAAGCATTCTAGACAGTCTGGAGATAGTTCATTCATTTGTACAAAGGAACAGACAGTCATTGTACTAAACTCCCAACTACATTCACTACATTATATTCAATAATGGGAGCAAGAGAGAAAATTAATACATGTACAGTAGCATAATTGTATTCTGATTAGTACATCCTGATTGAAATGTATACATAATTAGTCAATATAGAAAAAAATTCCCTTAACACCGGGGTATCCTGGAAGGATATTGATCTCATCCCGTCAGTAGAGGATGCCTGGTTATTTTTTTAAATGCCTTCCTAACCATCTTAAATAAGCATGCCCCATTCAAGAAATTTAGAACCAGGAACAGATATAGTCCTTGGTTCTCCCCAGACCTGACTGCCCTTAACCAACACAAAAACATCCTATGGTGTTCTGCATTAGCATCGAACAGCCCCCGTGATATGCAGCTTTTCAGGGAGGCAAGAAACCATTATACACAGGCAGTTAAAAAAGCTAAGGCTAGCTTTTTCAAACAGAAATTTGCTTCCTGCAACACTAACTCAAAAAAGTTCTGGGACACAGTAAAGTCCATGGAGAATAAGAACAACACCTCCCAGCTGCCCACTGGACTAAAGATAGGAAACACTGTCACCACTGATAAATCCACTATAATTGAGAATTTCATTAAGCATTTTTCTACGGCTGGCCATGCTTTCCACCTGGCTACCTCTACCCTGGTCAACAGCACTGCACCCGCCACAGCAACTCGCCCAAGCCTTCTCCATTTCTCCTTCTCCCAAATCCAGTCAGCTGATGTTCTGAAAGAGCTGTAAAATCTGGACCCCTACAAATCAGCCGGGCTAGACATTCTGGACCCTTTCTTTCTAAAATTATCTGCCGAAATTATTGCCACCCCTATTACTAGCCTGTTCAACCTCTCTTTCGTGTCGTCTGAGATTCCCAAAGATTGGAAAGCAGCTGCGGTCATCCCCCTCTTCAAAGGGGGGGACACTTTTGACCCAAACTACTTTGACCTATATCTATCCTACCCTGCCTTACTAAGTTCTTCGAAAGCCAAGTCAATAAACAGATTACCGACCATTTCGAATCTCACCATACCCTATCTGCTATGCAATCTGGTTTCAGATCTGGTCATGGGTGCACCTCAGCCACGCTCAAGGTCCTAAATGATATCTTAATCGCCATTGATAAGAAACATTACTGTGCAGCCGTATTCATTGATCTGGCCAAGGCTTTCGACTCTGTCTATCACCACATCCTCATCGGCAGTCTCGACAGCCTTGGTTTCTCAAATGATTGCCTCGCCTGGTTCACCAACTACTTCTCTGATAGAGTTCAGTGTGTCAAATCAGAGGGTCTGCTGTCCAGGACCTCTGGCAGTCTCTATGGGGGTGCCACAGGGTTCAATTCTTGGACCGACTCTCTTCTCTGTATACATCAATGATGTCGCTCTTGCTGCTGGTGAGTCTCTGATCCACCTCTACGCAGACGACACCATTCTGTATACTTCTGGCCCTTCTTTGGACACTGTGTTAACAACCTCCAGGCAAGCTTCAATGCCATACAACTCTCCTTCCATGGCCTCCAATTACTCTTAAATACAAGTAAAACTAAATGTATGCTCTTCAACTGATCGCTGCCTGCACCTGCCCGCCTGTCCAACATCACTACTCTGGACGGCTCTGACTTAGAATACGTGGACAACTACAAATACCTAGGTGTCTGGTTAGACTGTAAACTCTCCTTCCAGACCCACACCAAACATCTCCAATCCAAAGTTAAATCTAGAATTGGCTTCCTATTTCGCAACAAAGCATCCTTCACTCATGCTGCCAAACATACCCTTGTAAAACTGACCATCCTACCAATCCTCGACTTCGGCGATGTCATTTACAAAATAGCCTCCAGTACCCTACTCAACAAATTGGATGCAGTCTATCACACTGCCATCCATTTTGTCACCAAAGCCCCATATACTACCCACCACTGCGACCTGTATGCTCTTGTTGGCTGGCCCTCGCTTCATACTCGTCGCCAAACCCACTGGCTCCAGGTCATCTACAAGACCCTGCTAGGTAAAGTCCCCCCTTATCTCAGCTCGCTGGTCACCATAGCATCACCCACCTGTAGCACGCGCTCCAGCAGGTATATCTCTCTGGTCACCCCCAAAACCAATTCTTTATTTGGCCACCTCTCCTTCCAGTTCTCTGCTGCCAATGACTGGAACGAACTACAAAAATCTCTGAAACTGGAAACGCTTATCTCCCTCACTAGCTTTAAGCACCAGCTGTCTGAGCAGCTCACAGATTACTGCACCTGTACATAGCTCACCTATAATTTAGCCCAAACAACTACCTCTTTCCCTACTGTATTTATTTTATTTCTTTATATATTTTGCTCCATTGCACCCCATTATTTTTAATTCTACTTTGCACTTCCACTGCAAATCTACCATTCCAGTGTTTTACTTGCTATATTGTATTTACTTTGCCACGATGGCCTTTTTTTTGCCTTTACCTCCCTTATCTCACCTCATTTGCTCACATCGTATATAGACTTGTTTCTACTGTATTATTGACTGTATGTTTGTTTTACTCCATGTGTAACTGTGTCGTTGTATGTGTCGAACTGCTTTGCTTTATCTTGGCCAGGTCGCAATTGTAAATGAGAACTTGTTCTCAACTTGCCTACCTGGTTAAATAAAGGTGAAAAAAAGCTGTGGTGCATATCTTAGTAGTGGTAGTGCCCATTTCGAAGTCAGAAGGCCCCTACATTTTAATCAGGCAGTTGGAGGGCCTGCTAAACCTTGACTGAGGGTCTTAACATGGTGTCAGTATGTGTTTGAGATGCAGAAGGGTGTGTTGTGAGTTTTCTTTACAGTCATCTCTCTATAAGGCTGAAAATACCCTGTGGTCAAGGTCAGGGGATTAACACGGGCTGTAGTCAGCTGTGACTGATATCTGTTTTTAGGTCAGATGATATAGGCAAACAACCTTGCTTGTTAATTTGGTACTTTGGGTGTGGTGTAAGATGGGTTAAATTCACTAATAGTCTTCATATCAAATTATATAAACACTAAGTAGTATCACAATTTCGGATTTTGCATGTAATGGAAAATAGAAACATCATTGTTAAACTATGAAATCGTAACTAAAAGCTTATTCATTTCTATGTTTGTAGTGTACAACCGATAACGAACTCCCCTGGCCATAACTCAGTTGTTGGCAGCCTTCTTCCAGTATGATGGGGAAGTTGTTGAATGTAGCTAAGAATCCAGGGTTTGTCCGGTGTAAACTACAGATGAGGTCACTATTCAAACCCAAACAAAGGGAAAGGGAAAGTTCCCATGGAAAGAGTTCATGACAGGAGTTATATATGGGGAAGCCACACCCACTCACAAACACCCCTTCCATGTTGACTCATTGAATGGATTTCAATTTGAGACTTTTCAAATGATTAACATTTTTATATACAGTATTTACCTTGTCACTGTAAGCTCAAACTGGACTTTGGAATATTTACTGAGGCTCCTATATGCCAAATGATGTTTGCAACTGTCATTGCACACTGGTTGACCTTTGAACTGCATGGTGCAGACTTACTGTGGAGGGAGCTGCTCTGAGTGTGTTCATATATACAGTCATTAGTGTGAACTCTGGACTGCTGTTGGCAGTCAGACATGGTGGACAAGGTATGGAGGAAGAGTTGGCAGTTCATAGAGCACAGGAGGTCTCTGCGTGTGAAGCAGCAGTCTTCTCCAAATGTTGTATGTAAGAGTGAGTGAGTACCCTCTCCTGTTTAACTTCCTGCCGGGTTGAAGGGTTGCTTTCAAAGGTTGGATTGAAGGGTTTGCATGTTGATTGCACTACTTGGTTCTTACTGTGTCATCACACCAACAAATGTGCTGACTGTTGAACTTTTCATGGAGATTGGCTTGGTGACATGTTACTCTCTTTGAATACTAGATAATGAACGGGGCTGTTACAGTCATATTTCAAATAGTAATCATGGCCGACCCACTTACATGCACTTTTAATCAGCGCACGATGTTGAGAAGTTGATGTAGGCTGTGTCTAGAAATGGTAGTGTCAGCAGTTTTGAGAAATGACCCGTGTGAGTCGTGGTCTGTCTGAATGCTGCTCCACCACCATCTATGCACTATTGGCTCTGTAATTACGTTTTTAAACACACAGAAACATGGACTTCAGCCCACACTGTTTTATTTGGCTGTTTTCATTTAGACATCAACAGCTTAGTTGGAATTCATGCTGTGAGGACTTGATTCACAGACATTTCCTGAACTTATTCATCAGCACAGGGGTTAAAGTCATGTACACACTCTACTCAGCAAATTGGATGCTGTCTATCACAGTGCCATCCGTTTTGTCACCAAAGCCCCATATATTCCCCACCACTGCGACCTGTATGCTCTCGTTGTCTGGCCCTCGCTTCATATTTGTCGCCAAACCCACTGGCTCCAGGTCATCTATAAGTCTTTGCTAGGTAAAGCCCCGCCTTATCTCAGCTCACTGGTCACCATAGCATCACCCACCCATGGCACGCGCTCCAGCAGGTATATTTCACTGGTCACCTCCAAAGCCAATTCCTACTTTGTCCGCCTTTCCTTCCAGTTCTCTGCTACCAATGACTGGAACGAATTGCAAAAATCACTGAAGTTGGAGACTCATATCTCCCTCACTAACTTTAAGCATCAGCTGTCAGAGCAGCTCACAGATCACATCCAACTACCTCATCCCCATACTGTTAATTATTTTTTTTATTTTGCTCCATTGCACCCCAGTATCTCTACTTGCACATTCATCTTCTGCACATCTATCACTCCAATGTTTAATTGCTAAATTGTAATTATTTTGCCACTATGGCCTATTTATTGCCTTACCTTCCTTATCTCACCTCATTTGGACACACTGTATATATACTTTTTTTCTATTGTGTTATTGACTGTATGTTTGTTTATTCCATGTGTAACTCTCTGTTGTTGTTTTGTGTCGCACTGCTTTTCTTTATCTTGGCCAGGTCGCAGTTGTAAATGAGAACTTGTTCTCAGCTGGCTTACCTGGTTAAATAAAGGTGAAAAAAAAAATGAAAGAATGACAGTTCCAAATGAGTACTGAATGGTCAATGTTGGTGGTGGTTGTACTTTACTGTCCTGAATAGGTTCTAGAGGAGTAATGGATGAGATGACTACTTGATGAGTGTCAGTATAGTATGAGTACTGGGAGACCAGTGGATGGGCACAGAATATGAAAGCTTTGAATGACTGTGTTTCTCTCTATCACTGCAGTGTGGAGGCGGATGAAAACTTTGAGAAACTCTTTCTGTCTGTGTCATTGCAGTAGAGTAACTGTGTATCTCTGTGTGTCTGTTATTGCAGTGTGGAGGGGGATGCGCGGCCCAGTGAGAGCGACGGTGGAGCCAGCTACAGGGGCCCAGTGATCAGCCCAGACCGCTTCGAGGGCCCCCTCTACGGCCACGGAGTGCAGCCCGGCCCCCAGCGACCTCCCCGCAGGCCCAAGCTCCAGCACTCCCAGTCCATCCTCCGCAAGCAGGCAGAGGAAGAGGCCATCAAACGCTCCCGCTCACACTCAGAGGGCTATGAGCTGTCGGCTGACCTCCAGGACAAACAGGTAGAGTACCCTGGCCCCAGTCTGATTGTCTGCAGAGACACTCATCAACATCTATACAGATGTCGTCACCTAATATCTCCCCTACTGAACGACTGTATCATTGACCACACTACACACACCCTAACTAAGCATTTACTACAGGTTCTCTGCTCATCCTGTACATTTGTATGACTATCAAATTATAGTAATTGTCCCTCGACAAGCTCAATTCAGTCCCACGTGTGTATGAGCATGGGTCCTCATTTGTGAAGGGCTGTTGTGTTATAATCATTATGTTATTATCCGTCAGGTGGAGATGCTGGAGCGTAAATATGGCGGACGCTTCATAACCCGGCATGCGGCCCGAACCATCCAGACAGCCTTCCGTCAGTACCAGATGAACAAAAACTTTGAACGTCTCAGGAGTTGTATGTCTGAGAATCGCATGTCCCGACGCATCGTCCTGTCCAATATGAGGATGCAGTTCTCCTTCGAGGGCCCTGAGAAAGTCCACAGCTCCTACTTTGAGGGGAAACAAGTGTCCCTGACAAATGACGGCACCCCCCTGGCCTTGGTACAGTCAGAGTGTGGGGACATGGAGGTCCACCACCAGGCCAACATGGCATCACACCCGGCCTCCCAGAACCACCTAACGGATGCCATCACAGAGCTGGAGGACGCCTTCTCCAGGCAGGTCAAGTCTCTGGCCGAGTCCATCGACGACGCCTTGAACTGCCGCAGCCTGCAGGGCGATGAGGGTCATGACCCAGAGGCCTTGGGCTACCCCGAAGTGGAGAGGGAGGTGGCCTATCAGGTGAAGCCTCACCGCGGGGCGACGGGACGCAAGCGAGAGGACATGATGGCATCCTACAGCGATGTGACTCTGTTTATTGACGAGGAGGAACTGTCTCCCTCCATGGGGCTGTCGCGGGGGTCTGGTGACCAGCCCTCTAGCATTGAGTCAGACCTCCGCCTGCGCTCGGCCAACTCCTCCCAGGACTACTGGCCACTGGACCCCAAGGATGAGGAGCATGACACGGACACCAGCTGCCGCAGCACTCCCTCCCTGGAGTGCCAGGAACAGAGGCTCCACCTCCCCCTGCTGACCATCGAGCCGCCCAGCGACAGCTCTGCCGAACACAGCGACCGCTCTGACCGCAGCTCCATCAAACGTCCACCTGTCTACGAGTCTCACGGGGGAGGGCACATCGTGGCATCCTCCCAGGCCAGCCCCAAACACATCTCTCATGGCCCGCCCCCACGAGGGCCCTCCCGGGACGACGAGGCACCCCTCCGCCACCGCCACAGGGCGCTGGAGAGCCACCTGGCCATCAACGGCTCGGCCAACCGGCAGAGCAAGTCTGAGTCTGACTTTTCGGATGGGGACAACGACAGCATCAACAGCACGTCTAACTCCAACGACACCATCAACTGTAGCTCTGAGTCGTCGTCCCGGGACAGCCTGAGGGAACAGACACTCAGCAAGCAGACGTATCACAAAGAGACACGCAACAGCTGGGACTCACCGGTCTTCAGCAATGATGTGATCCGCAAGAGGCACTATCGCATCGGCCTGAACCTCTTCAACAAGTAGGTGCTCGGCTCTGACAAAGTGCTGACGTGGCTGACCACTGATTGTTGTCATGAGCTGGGGTCAATGAGCTGTTGATGTTGTAGAGTGGTCCTGGTAGTTGAACCGAGGTGACCTACCTACAGTAATCACGGTTGTATGAGTGCCACACAATATACGTTTAATTCATGTTGAGGATAAGAGGATCTATTAAAATGGAAAAATTGAAAATGCATTTGTGTAAGATAGGCCTATAGGCTAAGTCATATATTTGGGCATTTGTGTCATCTCTTTGCATATTTATGTCTACTTATTCAACTTATTTTACAGTCCATCTGTTTATCCTCTACTACATACAGCCAGACAGTGTTGCTCCATTTTCTGTGCCTTGGCTAAATATGATTAACCACCATTTCCTGCTGAGGACACTTCCTATCAGTCAGAATCAAACACCACACTTGGCTCTGTAAAATGATTGGATAGGCTGCATAAGGACACGCCTGGTTATATATGTGTGTCTCTGCAGGAAGCCAGAAAAGGGTGTCCAGTACCTGACTGAGAGAGGGTTCGTCCCAGACACGCCTGTGGGTGTGGCTCACTTCCTGCTTCAGAGAAAGGGCCTGAGCAGGCAGATGATTGGAGAGTTCCTGGGCAACCGGCAGAAACAGTTCAACAGAGACGTCCTGGAGTGAGTACTGTTAATTGGTCATTTTTAAAGGCCAGGTCATGTGACCTGACCAGGAAAATCTCTGGACACTCTTTATACTCTATCAATCCACCATGGAGTGCGAGGTCACAAGGGAATAACCCTGTTATTCCAGTGCCTTGCACAGAGATACTGTGCAAGGCACTGGATATACTGGAGATATACTGGAGATACTGTGCAAGGCAATATATACTGGAGATACTGTGCAAGGCAATGTTATACTGTAGGACAGGCCATGAACTGTACAGATTTCAGCAAACTATCCTCCATCTTCACACTGACTGCTCCAGATGTTTCTCCTAACTGAGAGGTTATTGCTTTGGAACATTTGGCACTAACATTGTGGCCATTAAAATTCAACATATTAAACAAAGATGTCTGATTTGTACTGCAGGGTTGAGGAAGCGAGCACGCAAGCATTTCACCGCACGTTTTATACCTGCTGTGAACGTGACGAACACATTTTATTTTATTTTATTTTTTATTTCAACTTTGTATATCTGTGGCTTTGGGCCAGCCTGGTAGAATGTCCACACTCTGCTGCTCAGGGAGAGAGAGAGAGAGGGAGGGACAGGCTGGACTCATTAACATGCTACAGGCGATAGAGATGACTGACTGTGTCAATAGGACTAGAAAACCCCCAAAGTCACCCTATCTCAAACACACAGATCTCCACATTTAAGAACAATCTGGTGCTCCTCACACTTGGCCTCTCAAATGTGTTTTGTGTCATTATCAAAGGACTATTAGGGAGTTACCTGTCAGATTTAGACAAATCTTGAACTGCTGTGCAGAGAATGCCCCTGTGATCTGTTTTTTTTTAAATCTGGGAAGTAAATGAGACACTAGACAAATCATTGATCAACAATATATTTTTGGGTTAGTGAATTAATTGTTGGTTGTGTGGTTGGTTGTGTGTTCCAGCTGTGTGGTAGATGAGATGGATTTCTCGTCGATGGAGCTGGACGAGGCACTGAGGAAGTTCCAGAATCACATCCGGGTCCAGGGAGAGGCCCAGAAGGTGGAGCGCCTGATTGAAGCCTACAGGTGAGACAACAGAGGACATATGTTAAGGATGTACTGGAATAAAGATAAATACCGGTGAGAGAAGCATATACTGAAGGGGTTTGGCCAAGAGGGGTACACAGATCTGTTTTAGCATTACTGTAATGGCTAGAGTACTGCACAATATTTTGGGAAAATATGTCAGAGAGAGACGTTGTTATTTGCTATTTTGTATTACATTTTCAAATAGAGTTGCTCTGACGTTGACCAAAGTCATGGAAATGCAAGTCACTGATAGCTTTGGTCACAACACCATGTTGGCTAAAGGACTAGTACACACACGATACTGCAATATGATGGCATGGTACACACACGATACTGCAATATGATGGCATGGTACACACACGATACTGCAATATGACGGCATGGTACACACACGATACTGCAATATGATGGCATGGTACACACACGATACTGCAATATGATGGCATGGTACACACACGATACTGCAATATGACGGCATGGTACACACACGATACTGCAATATGATGGCATGGTACACACACGATACTGCAATATGATGGCATGGTACACACACGATACTGCAATATGACGGCATGGTACACACACGATACTGCAATATGATGGCATGGTACACACACGATACTGCAATATGATGGCATGGTACACACACGATACTGCAATATGACGGCATGGTACACACACGATACTGCAATATGATGGCATGGTACACACACGATACTGCAATATGATGGCATGGTACACACACGATACTGCAATATGATGGCATGGTAGACACACGATACTGCAATATGATGGCATGGTACACACACGATACTGCAATATGATGGCATGGTACACACACGATACTGCAATATGACGGCATGGTACACACACGATACTGCAATATGATGGCATGGTACACACACGATACTGCAATATGACGGCATGGTACACACACGATACTGCAATATGATGGCATGGTACACACACGATACTGCAATATGACGGCATGGTACACACACGATACTGCAATATGACGGCATGGTACACACACGATACTGAAATATGACGGCATGGTACACACACGATACTGCAATATGACGGCATGGTACACACACGATACTGCAATATGACGGCATGGTACACACACGATACTGCAATATGACGGCATGGTACACACACGATACTGCAATATGATGGCATGGTAGACACACGATACTGCAATATGATGGCATGGTACACACACGATACTGCAATATGATGGCATGGTACACACACGATACTGCAATATGATGGCATGGTACACACACAATACTGCAATATGATGGCATGGTACACATACGATACTGCAATATGATGGCATGGTACACACACGATACTGCAATATGATGGCATGGTACACACACGATACTGCAATATGATGGCATGGTACACACACGATACTGCAATATGATGGCATTGTACACACACGATACTGCAATATGACGGCATGGTACACACACAATACTGCAATATGATGGCATGGTACACACACGATACTGCAATATGACGGCATGGTACACACACAATACTGCAATATGATGGCATTGTACACACACGATACTGCAATATGATGGCATGGTACACACACAATACTGCAATATGACGGCATGGTACACACACAATACTGCAATATGACGGCATGGTACACACACGATACTGCAATATGATGGCATTGTACACACACGATACTGCAATATGATGGCATGGTACACACACGATACTGCAATATGACGGCATGGTACACACACGATACTGCAATATGACGGCATGGTACACATACGATACTGCAATATGACGGCATGGTACACACACGATACTGCAATATGACGGCATGGTACACATACGATACTGCAATATGACGGCATGGTACACACACCATGGTGACAGTTATTGACCATCCTCTGATGCATTATATCCTGGCCTGAACATGTTTTCACCAGCAAGTCAACAAGACAAATGTCCACATTGTGTGGACTATAAGGCTTTTAACATTCTGCTGCATTCTATGATGGCTCTCTATATCAAAAGTCTCCATAACTCTTTCAATCTCTGACATGTGATGTCATCTCTCTTTCCTGTTTGTCTGTGTTCCAGTCAGCGCTACTGTATCTGTAACCCCACGGTGGTGCGCCAGTTCCGGAACCCTGACACCATCTTCATCCTGGCTTTCGCCATCATCCTCCTCAACACGGATATGTACAGCCCCAACGTCAAGCCAGAGAGGAAGATGAAGCTGGAGGACTTCGTTAAGAATCTCAGAGGTGAGAGAGAGAAGGGGAAATGTCACGGTCTCTGAAGTCAAAACTGAGACTATGTCCTCTATATACTTAAGAGAAAATAAAAATAAAAACTGCATAAAGTGAGTGTGGGACATTCACAAAACGATTGCTTCACCCTTTCAACAATGCATATTGAATAAAAACACTTGAGCATGTTCCACTATCATGTATCTGGAGAAAATAAGAAAACACACATCCACTCCAGTTCAACATAATCTCGTTCCCAGACACTTCCGCCCAAATGCACAAAGAGTCTGGTGGACCAACGTGCCAAACTTGGCCTTCGTTAGCCATTACAAAAAGACCAGGAGAAACTCCTGGCACATAGGCATTGCCTTAATCGGCATAACCTACCAACCAATCATCTCCCACAACACCTTCCCCCTAACCCTCCCCTGTACGCTATAATATCTCATGAACAGAGCCACGCCTCATAGTTGTGTGATTCGCAAACATTTTATGACAAATACTAGAATTCTAAGGTCACTCCCAGTAAGGCCAACTTTGAATCGTTGATGTACCAGGCTTATATGCACTGTGCATAATAGCCTGGGGACGAGGTTAAGCACAGCATGAATGTAGCAAGGCAGAGAATGATCAATCACAACTGGAACTGGCTCCACTGTCCACAGACAGAATGTCACTACTCTGACACGTGTTACGACAATACTGTTTATTTGTGCTACGTAATCAGCATTTCAATCACAAATGCAACTATTTCATGACACACAGATGAAAATAATATATTTTTCACCGGGTGACAGCAGCATGTCGACTATCTGAAGATTTTGTCACATGTCACGTGTGTTAAAAGGACATTTCACTGTCTGTCAGCCTTCTGGAAGTTGACAAAGCAGGCTGCGACTGAGTCAGGGTTGTTTAAGGTGTTGATGTTATAAAAGAGTGATAAATATGAATTGTGAAGAAATGTGTTACAACTGATTACTTGCTCCTTCACACAATCACATTAGCATAACCACATTAGCATAATCACATTAGCTTTTCTTATTATTGGGTGAGCAGTGTGATAGAAGCACACTGCTCACTTGAGAGTACTTGCCATTTGAGATTTTATTGAGAAATAAAGCATGGTGGGATAATTCATAATCTATCGTGATGAGTGTCAGTAATGGGAAAACAACAAGTAATTGGTTAAGAGGGATTCATAATCTTACTCTACTTCCCCTCTCAATGACAAGAACAAAGTGTGTGCATGAAGTTGCGTGTGTGTGCGCCTGTGTCCATGCGTGGTGCGCCTGTGTCCATGCGTGGTGCGACTGTGTCCATGCGTGGTGCACCTGTGTCCATGCGTGGTGCGACTGTGTCCATGCGTGGTGCGACTGTGTCCATGCGTGGTGCGACTGTGTCCATGCGTGGTGCGACTGTGTCCATGCGTGGTGCGACTGTGTCCATGCGTGGTGCGACTGTGTCCATGCGTGGTGCGACTGTGTCCATGCGTGGTGCGCCTGTGTCCATGCGTGGTGCGACTGTGTCCATGCGTTGTGCGCCTGTGTCCATGCGTTGTGCGACTGTGTCCATGCGTTGTGCGCCTGTGTCCATGCGTGGTGCGCCTGTGTCCATGCGTGGTGCGCCTGTGTCCATGCGTGGTGCGACTGTGTCCATGCGTGGTGCGACTGTGTCCATGCGTGGTGCGACTGTGTCCATGCGTGGTGCGACTGTGTCCATGCGTTGTGCGCCTGTGTCCATGCGTGGTGCGCCTGTGTCCATGCGTGGTGCGCCTGTGTCCATGCGTGGTGCGACTGTGTCCATGCGTGGTGCGACTGTGTCCATGCGTGGTGCGACTGTGTCCATGCGTGGTGCGACTGTGTCCATGCGTGGTGCGCCTGTGTCCATGCGTGGTGCGCCTGTGTCCATGCGTGGTGCGCCTGTGTCCATGCGTGGTGCGACTGTGTCCATGCGTGGTGCGACTGTGTCCATGCCTGGTGCGACTGTGTCCATGCGTGGTGCGACTGTGTCCATGCGTTGTGCGACTGTGTCCATGCGTTGTGCGCCTGTGTCCATGCGTGGTGCGCCTGTGTCCATGCGTGGTGCGCCTGTGTCCATGCGTGGTGCGACTGTGTCCATGCGTGGTGCGACTGTGTCCATGCGTGGTGCGACTGTGTCCATGCGTGGTGCGACTGTGTCCATGCGTTGTGCGCCTGTGTCCATGCGTGGTGCGCCTGTGTCCATGCGTGGTGCGCCTGTGTCCATGCGTGGTGCGACTGTGTCCATGCGTGGTGCACCTGTGTCCATGCGTGGTGCGACTGTGTCCATGCGTGGTGCGACTGTGTCCATGCGTGGTGCGACTGTGTCCATGCGTGGTGCGCCTGTGTCCATGCGTGGTGCGACTGTGTCCATGCGTGGTGCGACTGTGTCCATGCGTGGTGCGCCTGTGTCCATGCGTGGTGCGACTGTGTCCATGCGTTGTGCGCCTGTGTCCATGCGTTGTGCGACTGTGTCCATGCGTTGTGCGCCTGTGTCCATGCGTGGTGCGCCTGTGTCCATGCGTGGTGCGCCTGTGTCCATGCGTGGTGCGACTGTGTCCATGCGTGGTGCGACTGTGTCCATGCGTGGTGCGCCTGTGTCCATGCGTGGTGCGCCTGTGTCCATGCGTGGTGCGCCTGTGTCCATGCGTGGTGCGACTGTGTCCATGCGTGGTGCACCTGTGTCCATGCGTGGTGCGACTGTGTCCATGCGTGGTGCGACTGTGTCCATGCGTGGTGCGACTGTGTCCATGCGTGGTGCGCCTGTGTCCATGCGTGGTGCGACTGTGTCCATGCGTGGTGCGACTGTGTCCATGCGTGGTGCGCCTGTGTCCATGCGTGGTGCGACTGTGTCCATGCGTTGTGCGCCTGTGTCCATGCGTTGTGCGACTGTGTCCATGCGTTGTGCGCCTGTGTCCATGCGTGGTGCGCCTGTGTCCATGCGTGGTGCGCCTGTGTCCATGCGTGGTGCGACTGTGTCCATGCGTGGTGCGACTGTGTCCATGCGTGGTGCGACTGTGTCCATGCGTTGTGCGCCTGTGTCCATGCGTGGTGCGCCTGTGTCCATGCGTGGTGCGCCTGTGTCCATGCGTGGTGCGACTGTGTCCATGCGTGGTGCGACTGTGTCCATGCGTGGTGCGCCTGTGTCCATGCGTGGTGCGCCTGTGTCCATGCGTGGTGCGCCTGTGTCCATGCGTGGTGCGACTGTGTCCATGCGTGGTGCGCCTGTGTCCATGCGTGGTGCGACTGTGTCCATGCGTGGTGCGACTGTGTCCATGCGTGGTGCGACTGTGTCCATGCGTGGTGCGACTGTGTCCATGCGTGGTGCGACTGTGTCCATGCGTGGTGCGACTGTGTCCATGCGTTGTGCGACTGTGTCCATGCGTTGTGCGCCTGTGTCTATGCGTGGTGCGCCTGTGTCCATGCGTGGTGCGCCTGTGTCCATGCGTGGTGCGACTGTGTCCATGCGTGGTGCGACTGTGTCCATGCGTGGTGCGACTGTGTCCATGCGTGGTGCGACTGTGTCCATGCGTTGTGCGCCTGTGTCCATGCGTGGTGCGACTGTGTCCATGTGTGGTGCACCTGTGTCCATGCGTGGTGCGACTGTGTCCATGCGTGGTGCGCCTGTGTCCATGCGTGGTGCGCCTGTGTCCATGCGTGGTGCGCCTGTGTCCATGCGTGGTGCGACTGTGTCCATGCGTGGTGCGACTGTGTCCATGCGTGCTGCGCCTGTGTCCATGCGTGGTGCGCCTGTGTCCATGAGTTGTGCGCCTGTGTCCATACGTGGTGCGACTGTGTCCATGCGTGGTGCGCCTGTGTCCATGAGTTGTGCGCCTGTGTCCATGAGTTGTGCGCCTGTGTCCATACGTGGTGCGACTGTGTCCATGAGTTGTGCGCCTGTGTCCATGCGTGGTGCGCCTGTGTCCATACGTGGTGCGACTGTGTCCTTGCGTGGTGCGACTTTGTCTCTGAGTGAGAGTGTGTGTAACCATTGTCTGCTCTCCTCCCAGGGGTGGACGATGGGGAGGACATCCCCAGGGAAACTCTGGTAGGAATCTATGAGAGGATCAGGAAGAGGGAGCTGAAGACCAACGAGGACCATGTGTCTCAAGTCCAGAAGGTGGAGAAACTCATAGTGGGCAACAAAAAACCGGTGAGGAACTTAACTAAAACCCTTCTTCTACAGCACTTTTTGCAGAGCACTTGATCCAAGGCAGATGACGGAAATGCCCTTGGGTTTTACAGTGGAAAGACTGGTTATCTTAATGAAAAGTGTCGCTCCATAGCACTGCGATTAACTATAGTGTTCAGTTTGTCAAATACAGGCCAAAGAAGTGCATTTATCCATGGAGAGAGAGAAGGATAGTGGTGTGTCTTCACACATTTTCATATTTAAAGTTATCACCTCTTCTCCTGCTGTTGGTGTGCAAACCCTCACAGAAAGAGGAGGGCTTCTGCAGTACGATATTGGCAGTCCACTGGCAGCTGCAGGGTTCTGTGGCTGTAGTACTGTAGAGTAATGAGTCATGTCTGACTCTGAGACCTTCACACTGGTGACTTTAATACACCCATGGCCCTTGAGAGGTGTCAGCCACCTCATTTGACATTTTTGTCATCTAGCGATGGTCTTATCCAGAGCGACTTACAGTTAGTGCATTCATCTTAAGAAAGCTGGGTGAGACAACCACAGTTCGCAGTCCCAGTAAGTACATTTTTCCTCAATAAAGGGACTCTGCTGTCCCAGCGTCAGAGGGAAACTGGTTCCACCATTGGGGTGCCAGGACAGAGAAGAGCTTTGACTGGTCTGAGTGGGAGCTGACCTCTCGTAAGTGTGGGACAGCCAAGAGACCAGAGGTGGTGGAACGGAGTGCTCGGATTGGGATGAAGGGTTTTGAGCATAGCCTGAAGGTAGGGAGGGGCAGTTCCTCTTGCTGCTCTGTAGGTAAGCAACAGGGTCTTGTAGTGGATGTGAGCTTCGACTGGAAGCCAGTGGAGTGTGCGGAGGAGCAGGTGACATGACATGGGAGAGCTTGGGAAGATTGCTGTGGCATTCTGGATAAGTTGCAGAGGTTTGATGGCACAAGTGGGGAGCTCGGCCTCTGCAGTCTAATGAGGAATGAACTCTCATAACCTTCCCTTACTTGGAGAGAGAGAGAGAGTGAGTTTGTTGTATGTTGTTCTTCCGTGTTACCAATGTGTCTCATTAATGCCTCAATACTTAATATAGTGAAGTACTGCATATAGTGAAGAAGCCTAGCCTGTACCTGTAGCCATGAATTACATTTCAGTCATGTAACGATAGAGGGGAACAAGGCCTGAGATTCTCAATGACCGCATGAATTTAAAGTTATTTAACCCTTATACACCAGGAAGCTCCAGACGGACTGATGTATCATGATGATTGACTCCTTAAATCTCCCAGTAGTGGAGCAGAAAGCGATCACTCCTTCACCACATGCTATAATGTCATGCACTGAAAAATGATCCCTCATCATCACTAAACAGCAGTATCAAAACCCTCAGGGGACCCAGAGTACAGTGAAGAACCTGGACATTAAAATACACATTAGACTTCTGTCCTATAACAATCTACAGGTAACTGCCAAAATAAAGGAAACACTTGAGTAAATACATACTGTATTGAAAGCAGGTTCCAGACAGGTGTGGTTCCTGAGTTAACTAAGCAATTAACATCCCATTATGCTTAGGGTCATTGTGTCTGTGTCAGTCACCAGATCTGAACCCAATGGAACACTTATGCAAGATTCTAGAGTGGTGCCCGAGACAGAGTTTTCCACCACCATCAACAAAACACCAAATTATGTAATTTCTCATTGAAGAATGGAGTCACATCCCTCCAATATACTTCCTGACACTTGTAGAATCTATACACTGAAGCTGTTCTGGTGGATGTTGCTGTCCTTTATTTTATCAGTTACCTGCATCTGTTCCACTGCTACTGTAGACCTATTAGATTTCACCTCTGTTTAAACCAGTGTTTCCAGACCCTGGTCCTCCACTACCCCCAACAGTACACATGTTTATATTAACCCTGGACAAGCACACCTGATTCAACTTGTCAACTCATCATCAAGTCCTCAATGAGTTGAATATGGTGTGGTTGTCAAGGGCTACAACAGAAACGGTGTACAGTTGGGGGTAGTGGAGGACCAGGATTAGGAGACACTGGTTTAAACCACCTCATTCAACTCATTACTGACTGTCAAATGACCTACAGGACAACTGCAATACTGAGACTCTACTTTGAGGTTCTCATGAGGGTGGTTTGTACGTAGTGTAGATGGCTCATAAACACACAGCCAGACTAATCCTTAACCAGGCTGTAACCATACACTTTTAGAGGAAAGAGTCTGTATGACCCCATCAATGAGATGACCTATGAGATGTAATGTGACTAATGTACTGCATTGATATGTAACATGATCTCGGTGATGTCCTGTAAGCACATAAACAGTAATGAGGTTCTATTTTTGATCTTCTCTCTGTCCTTTCAATGCAGATTGGATCTCTCCACCACGGTCTAGGATGTGTAAGTACATATTCACAGTTTTCATGTAACCACCATGTAATCACTGTGGCTGTTGTGGTGACCATATTACCGGCAGTCACAAGTCATGAAGGCAGTCAAATTCCACATGACCGTTTAGTCACAGTACTTAGGCTTCTCCAAGCCGTGATACTGCTGATGGTCATTAGTAGCCTACCAAACATGCTAACTGCCTGGTACTCAGCGCTCTATTGTCCCTCTAATCACTCTGACATCAATGGAAATGTATTCAAAATCTAATCAAACACTTCATGAGAGTATGTTGTACAACATTTCTATAGGCTATGCAATTGTGTGAGAAAACAGAGTTATGGCCTCTATTAAAAAGAGGAGGATCCCATCAGCTTTCTTTAGGCTAGGCCTACTATATTTATTTCTCAACTTTCCTAGTATTAAGCACATTGCTTGTCTTTACAACAGGAGTATAGCCTACCGGGCTGGCATGAAAATGAACCACGAAAAAAGCATCCTCGATTCGCTATTAGAGTGCATGCAGTTGAAGTTTACATACATACACCGACATTTAATCCTCGTAAAAATTCCCCTGGCTGATTTCTTTTGATTTTCCCATGATGTCAAGCAAAGAGGCACTGAGTTTGAAGGTAGGCCTTGAAATACATCCACAGGTACACCTCCAATTGACTCAAATGATGTCTATTAGCCTATCAGAAGCTTCTAAAGCCATGACATCATTTTCTGGAATATTCAATTTAGTGTACGTAAACTTCTGACCCACTGGAATTGTGATACAGTGGATTATAAGTGAAATAATCTGTCTGTAAACAATTGTTGGAAAAATGACAGTCTCAAAAGTAGATGTCCTAAATGACTTGCCAAAACTTTAGTTTGTTGACAAGAAATTTGCAAGTGGTTGAAAAACGGGTTTTAATGACTCCAATCTAAGTGTATGTAGATGACATGTATTTGTAGATGGCATGTATTTTTTCCTCTGCCCCTGTTTCAAGACAGGTGCATGATAAATCAAAACAAATTTCATACATATATTTTCATATATTTAGTATAGGTAAAGACAAGATTTGCAGTCACTTTTGATAATGGTGCTTTTCCACTAATAGAACATTTGCGCTTATAGCCTACTGCCGTGTTTGCATTGCTTCACTTATAATGTGAATAAATAGCCTAATAGTTTATCAGACACACTAAAGATGTGATGCTAGTGTATTAAATTGGGATCTAGCGTATCCCCAACTGTCCAAGACTATGTTTGGAATATTCATTTCTTGCTCAGAATAGAATAGGTGAACTTTTGTACTATGTGGGATAGTAGATTGACGTAGGTTAGTGCTTTTGCTGTTCGTTAGGCCTACTCATCTTGTTGGCTGATGAAAAGTGAATGTGGACAGTTCTTCCAATGTCTTCAATATGCACCTCGGAATTGGGTAAGGACACGCGCAGTTGCGTTCCCGATGTGTCTGTCTTCACTTGTAGCCTGTGAGAAAGACCCGATCACGTGATGGAGAGCCATGTGAGTGAGAGGCGCTTCGGAGCAGGGCACAACACAGCACTCTGAGCCAAGGGCACAATGGCCACTGGCCGAAAAGACAGATTTTTTTAGGGTGCATTACGGCCACACAAAGGGGATGTCGCAGTGAATTTCGAAGCATTAAGTGCTTGTCAAATTGTGAATGCGAGACTGATGGAGTGTGTACAGCCTGCGCAAAAAAAAAAGCAGAGATCATACCTTTCAAGTGACATTTTTCAAATCATCATTAGAGTCGCATCATGTAGCCTTACAACGTATACCCCAACGTTTGTAGAACAACTAAAGTTACATTAATAATTCTAAATTAAGCATATACAGTAGGAGTACCTATTTCTTTGTTAACCGCTCAACACAGAATAGCAAATCGTTTGGAGAAAATATCCTTTCTATTTTATTCAGCTTTGTTCAATTTTATTCTTCAGACTATAACATAATATAAAATAAAGCCACGGAATTCTAAGTAAATCTTGTCTGATAAACGAACAAGTGTAGCCCACAGCCATTTGGCATAGTCAGATCAGGACCTAACATAAGGACAACTCAGAGTATGTTTTTATGTTCTTCTGAAATAGATGTTGTAAATTTGTCAAATCAAATGTATTTATATAGCCCTTCGTACATCAGCTGATATCTCAAAGTGCTGTACAGAAACCCAGCCTAAAGCCCCAAACAGCAAGCAATGCAGGTGTTGAAGCACATTGGCTTGGCTAGGAAGAAACCTAGAGAGGAACCAGGCTATGAGGGGTGGCCAGTCCTCTTCTGTCTGTGCCGGGTGGAGACTATAACGGAACATGGCCAAGATGTTCAAATGTTCATAAATGACCAGCATGGTCAAATAATAGGTCTGGGACATGTAGCACGTCCGATGAACAGGTCAGGATTCCATAGCCGCAGGCAGAACAGTTGAAACTGGAGCAGCAATCTCTCCAAAAGAATGTGGTGATCGATGGTATCAAAAGCAGCACTAAGGTCTAGGAGCACGAGGACAGATGCAGAGCCTCGGTCTGATGCCATTAAAAGGTCATTTACCACCTTCACAAGTGCAGTCTCAGTGCTATGATGGGGTCTAAAACCAGACTGAAGCATTTTGTATACATTGTTTGTCTTCAGGAAGGCAGTGAGTTGCTGCGCAACAGCCTTTTCTAAAAAAAATTGAGAGGAATGGAAGATTCAATATTTTCTGGGTCAAATTTAGGCTTTTTCAAGAGAGGCTTTATTACTGCTACTTTTAGAGAGTTTGGTACACATCCGGTGGATAGAGAGCCATTTATTATGTTCAACATAGGAGGGCCAAGCACAGGAAGCAGCTCTTTCAGTAGTTTAGTTGGAATAGGGTCCAGTATGCAGCCTGAAGGTTTAGAGGCCATGATTATTTTCATCATTGTGTCATAGATATAGTACTAAAACACTTGAGTGTCTCTCTTGATCCTAGGACCTGGCAGAGTTGTGCAGACTCAGGACAACTGAGCTTTTTCATGAATACACAGATTTAACCTCTTGAAACTCTGGGGGCGCTATTTCATTTTTGGATGAAAAACGTTCCCGTTTTAAACAAGATATTTTGTCACAAAAAGATGCTCGACTATGCATATAATTGATAGCTTAGGAAAGAAAACACTCTGACGTTTCCAGAACTGCAAAGATATTCTCTGTGCGTGCCCTAGAACGGGAGCTACAGGCACAACCAAGATGAAACGGCATCCAGGAAACCAGCAGGATTTTTGAGGCTCCATTTTCCATTGTCTCCTTATATGGCTGTGAATGCGAGAGGAATGAGCCTGCCCTTTCTGTTGTTTCCCCAAGGTGTCTGCAGCATTGTGACGTATTTGTAGGCATATCATTGGAAGATTGACCATAAGAGACTACATTTTCCAGGTGTCCGCCCGGTGTCCTCCGTCGAAATTGGTGCGTCTTTTTCAGCTGCTGGTATTTTTCCATGCGATTCTGAGGGGGAAGCAGGCTTCCACGAGCTGCATATCAATGAAGAGATATGTGAAAAAACACCTTGAGGATTGATTCCAAACAACGTTTGCCATGTTTCGGTCGATATTATGGAATTAATTCGGAAAAAGTTTGACGTTGTTGGTGACTGAATTTTCGGTTCGTTTCGGTAGCCAAATGTGAAAATGTGAAAACGGAGCGATTTCTCCTACACAAAGATTCTTTCAGGAAAAACTGAACATTGGCTATATAACTGAGAGTCTCCTCATTGAAAACATCCGAAGCTCTTCAAAGGTAAATGATTTTATTTATTTGGTTATCTGGTTTTTGTGTAAATGTTGCGTGCTAAATGCTACTCAAAATGCTAAGCTAGCTTAGCATACTCTTACACAAATTAGTGAATTGCTATGGTTCAAAAGCATATTTTGAAAATCCGAGATGACAGTGTTGTTAAGAAAAGGCTAAGCTTGAGAGCAGGCGCATTATTTTCATTTTATTTGCGATTTTCAGAAATCGTTAACGTTGCGTTATGCTAATGAGCCTGAGGCTTTATTCACGATCCCGGATCCGGGATGGGGAGTATCAAGAGGGAGTCCGTAATTTGCTTTCTAATAATCATGATATTTTCCTCAAAGAAGTTCATTAATTTATTACTGCTGAAGAGAAAGCCATCCTCACTTGGGGAATGCTGCTTTTTAGTTAGCTTTGCGACAGTATCAAAAGGAAATTTCGGATTGTTCTTATTTTCCTCAATTAAGTTGGAAAAATAGGACGATCGAGCAACAGTAAGGGCTCTTCGATACTGCACGGTACTGTCTTTCCAAGCTAGTCGGAAGACTTCCAGTTTGGTGTGGCACCATTTCCGTTCCAATTTTCTGGAAGCTTGCTTCAGAGCTTGGGTATTTTCTGTATACCAGAGAGCTAGTTTCTTATAAGAAATGTTTTTAGGGGTGCAACTGAATCTAGGGTATTGCGCAAGGTTAAATTGAGTTCCTCAGTTAGGTGGTTAACTGATTTTTGTCCTCTGACGTCCTTGGGTAGGCAGAGGGAGTCTGGAAGGGCATCAAGGAGTCTTTGTGTTGTCTGGGAATTTATAGCACGACTTTTGATGCTCCTTGGTTGGGGTCTGAGCAGATTATTTGTTGCAATTGCAAACGTAATAAAATGGTGGTCCGATAGTTCAGGATTATGAGGAAAAACATTCAGATCCACAACATTTATTCCATGGGACAAAACTAGGTCCAGACAGTGAGTAGGTCCAGAGACATGTTGGACAAAACCCACTGAGTCGATGATGGCTCCGAAAACCTTTTGGAGTGGGTCTGTGGATTTCTCCATGTGAATATTACAGTCACCAAAAATTAGAATATTATCTGCTATGACTTCAAGGTCCGATAGGAATTCAGGGAACTCAATGAGGAACGCTGTATATGGCCCAGGAGGCCTGTAAACAGTAGCTATAAAAGGTGATTGAGTAGGCTGCATAGATTTCATGACTAGAAGACGTCATTTTTTTGTTTGTAAATTGAAATTTGCTATCGTAAATGTTAGCAACACCTCCGCCTTTGCGGGATGCACGGGTGATATGGTCACTAGTGTAACCAGGAGGTGAGGCCTCATTTAACACAGTAAATTCATCAGGCTTAAGCCATGTTTCAGTCAGGCCAATCACATCAAGATTATGACCAGTGATTAGTTAAGTGAATATAATTGCCTTTGAAGTAAGGGATCTAACATTAAGTAGCCCTATTTTGAGATGAGGTATCACGATCACTTTCAGTAATGACAGGAATGGAGGAGGTCTTTATCCTAGTGAGATTGCTAAGGCGAACACCGCCATGTTTAGTTTTGCCCAACCCAAGTCAAGGCACAGACACGGTCTCAATGGGGATAGCTGAGCTGACTACACTGACTATGCTAGTGGCAGACTCCACTAAGCTGGCAGGTTGGCTAACAGCCTGCTGCCTGGCCTGCACCCTATTTCAGTAGATGAGTGTGCAAAGTAGAAATACTGGGATGCAAAGGAGCAAAATAAATAAATAAATACAGTAGGGGAAGAGGTAGTTGTTTGGGCTATTTATAGAGGGGCTATGTACAGGTGCAGTGATCTGTGAGCTGCTCTGACAGCTGGTGCTTAAAGCTAGTGAGGGAAATAAGTGTTTCCAGTTTCAGAGATTTTTGTAGTTTGTTCCAGTCATTAGCAGCAGAGAACTGGAAGTAGAGACGGCCAATGGAGGAATTGGCTTTGGAGGTGACAAGTGTGATATACCTGCTGGAACGCGTGATACGCGTGATGGGTGCAGCTATGGTGACCAGCGAGCAGAGATAAGGCGGGACTTTACCTAGCAGGGTCTTGTAGATGACCTGGAGCCAGTGGGTTTGACGACGAGTATGAAGCGAGGACCAGCCAACGAGTGCGTACAGGTCGCAGTGGTGGGTAGTATATGGGGCTTTGGTGACACAACGGATGGCACTGTGATAGACTGTTATTAGACTTTTAAAAAATGTAGATGTTCCAAAGGTCTGCATCAGGGGCTTGTAGGCTATGTGTGGAAGCCAGGAGATGCTACATTTGTTTATGTTAATTAACGGTCAATTACCGTGAGACCGGCATTTATTTGTTTGACAATCACCGGCTGACGAAATGTTGTGACCGCCACAGCCCTATTAACAACCATATAATCTCTGCAAAAAAAGAAACGTCCCTTTTTCAGGACACTGTCTTTCAAAGATAATTCGTAAAAATCCAAATAACTTCACAGATCTTCATTGTAAAGGGTTTTAACACTGTGTCCCATGCTTGTTCAATGAACCATAAACAATTGATGAACACCTGTGGAACGGTCGTTAAGACACTAACAGCTTACAGATGGTAGGCAATTAAGGTCACAGTTCTGAAAACTTAGGTCACTAAAGAGGTCTTTCTACTGACTTTGAAAAACACCAAAAGAAAGATGCCCAGAGTCCCTGCTCATCTGCATGAACGTGCCTTATGCATGCTGCAAGGAGGCATGAGGACTGCAGATATGGCCAGGGCAATAAATTGCAATGTCCGTACTGTGAGATGCCTATGACAGCACTACAGGGAGACAGGAAGGACAGCTGATCGTCCTCGCAGTTGCAGACTACGTGCAGCAGCACCTGCACAGGATCAGTACATCCGAACATCACACCTGCGAGTTACACCAAGAATGCACAATCCCTCCATTAAATCAAATCAAATCAAATGTATTTATATAGCCCTTCGTACATCAGCTGATATCTCAAAGTGCTGTACAGAAACCCTGCCTAAAACCCCAAACAGCAAGCAATGCAGGTGTAGAAGCACGGTGGCTAGGAAAAACTCCCTAGAAAGTCCAAAACCTAGGAAGAAACCTAGAGAGGAACCAGGCTATGTGGGGTGGGCCAGTCCTCTTCTGGCTGTGCCGGGTGGAGATTATAACAGAGCATGGCCAAGATGTTCAAATATTTATAAATAACCAGCATGGTCGAATAATAATAAGGCAGAACAGTTGAAACTGGAGCAGCAGCACAGCCAGGTGGACTGGGGACAGCAAGGAGTCATCGTGTCAGGTAGTCCTGGGGCATGGTCCTAGGGCTCAAGTCCTCCGAGAGAGAGAAAGAAAGATAGAAGGAGAGAATGAGAGAACGCACACTTAGAGTCACACAGGACGCCGAATAGGACAGGAGAAGTACTCCAGATATAACAAACTGACCCAAGCCCCCCGACACATAAACTACTGCAGCATAAATACTGGAGGCTGAGACAGGAGGGGTCAGGAGACTATTAGTGCTTAGACTGTCCGCAATAGGCTGAGAGAGGCTGGACTGAGGGCTTGTAGGCCTGTTGTAAGGCAGTCTCTCACCAGACATCACCGGCAACAAAGTCGCCTATGGGCACAAACCCACCGTTGCTGGACCAGACAGGACTGACAAAAAGTGCTCTACACTGACAAGTCACGGTTTTGTCTCACAAGGGGTGATGGTCTGATTCGCGTTTGTCGTCGAAGGAATGAGTGTTACACCGAGTCCTGTACTCTGGAACGGAATCGATTTGGAGGTGGAGGGTCCGTCATGGTCTGGGGCGGTGTGGCACAGCATCATCGGACTGAGCTTGTTGTCATTGCAGGCAATCCCAACGCTGTGCGTTACAGGGAAGACATCCTCCTCCCTCATGTGGTACCCTTCCTGCCGGCTCATCCTAACATGACCCCCCAGCATGACAATGCCACCAGCCATACTGCTCTTTCTGTGAGTATTTTCCTGCAAGACAGGAATGTCAGTGTTCTGCCATGACCAGCGATGAGCCCGGATCTCAATCCCTTTGAGCACGTCTGGAACCTATTTTAATCGGAGGGTGAGGGCTAGGTCAATTCCCCCCAGAAATGTCTGGGAACTTGCAGGTGCCTTGTAAGAGTGGGGTAACATCTCAAAGCAAATCTGGTGCAGTCCACGAGGAGGAGATGCACTGCAGTACTTAATGCGGCTGGTGGCCGCATCAGATACTGACTGTTACTTTTGATATTTACCACCCCTTTGTTCAGGGACACATTATTCCATTTATGTTAGTCACATGTCTGTGGAACTTGTTTAGTTTATGTTGTTGAATCTTGTTATGTTCATACAAATATTTACACATGTTAAGTTTGCTGAAAATAAAAGCAGTTGACAGTGAGAGGACGTTTATTTTTTTGTTGAGTTTAATTTTCCTCATCCACAATTTATATGTAAGTCAGGCCTATGCATGTACAGTCAGCTCCATCATTATTGGCACCCATGATGAAGATGAGCAACAAAGACTGTATAAAATAAATAAATCAAATGCTGAAGTATATTGTGTGCTCCAAAAATGTTAAAATGATATTATTTTATACTAATACAATTGCTAGGAGAAAGGGGTAAAAATGATTGGAACCCCTGTTTTCAATAATCCAACGCCCTCGTCTTGCGAAGATAACGAAACTGAGCCTTTTTCTAAAATGTTTTTTAAGATTTGGAGAACACATTTGGAGGGATCTTAGATCATTCCTCCATACAGAATTCCTCCATACAGAATCTGTGCTTATGAACTGCCCTCTTCAATTCAAACCACAGGGTTTCAATGGGATTCAAGTCCAGCGATGAGATGAGCAATTCTATTAGTATTAAAAATATATCATTTTCAAACTTTTTTAGCATACAATTTAGCTCAGTATTTGTATTATTTATATTATACAGCCTTTTTTTGCTCATCTTCATCAAGGGTGCCAATAATGATGGCCCTGACTGTACTTGTATTTAGTGTTAGGCCTAAACTACCATCACCCAGTCTTACTGTATCAGGATGCCTAAAATCATCCAAGTCCTGTAGATACTTGTTGTTTCAGACTACGTTAGTTGGATTAAGGGTCTACTTTCCCCTGAAAGCCCACACCTATTACTGAGATGAGCAGGATCTCTTTTGATGCTCCTGTAGACAGAGTCAACACATATAAATTCCTAGGTACTAGTGAGCTGCAGTATTTACTCACTGTATGCTGAGCCAGGCATATATGACTGCCAGGAACAGACCACACACACACACACACACACACACACACACACACACACACACACACACACACACACACACACACACACACACACACACACACACACACACACACACACACACACACACACACACACACACACACACACACACACACGCACACACACACACAGAAGCCTCACACAGACAGAGGGCATTTGTTAGAGTGGTTATTATTAGTCATGAATGTTTTAGGGGTGAGAAGTGCTGAAAGATTGTTCTGAATATATTTAGGAGAATAATAAACGATGTAACTTCTGTAACCTATATGCTTGCAGGCTTCTGTTCTACTGCCATTACACTGTTTACATAATCATAGTATTCTACATGACACTGTTTACATAATCATATTATTCTACATGACACTGTTTACATAATCATATTATTCTACATGACACTGTTTACATAATCATATTATTCTACATGACACTGTTTACATAATCATATTATTCTACATGACACTGTTTACATAATCATATTATTCTACATGACACTGTTTACATAATCATATTATTCTACATGACACTGCCATTACACTGTTTACATAATCATATTATTCTACATGACACTGTTTACATAATCATATTATTCTACATGACACTGTTTACATAATCATATTATTCTACATGACACTGTTTACATAATCATATTATTCTACATGACACTGTTTACATAATCATATTATTCTACATGACACTGTTTACATAATCATATTATTCTACATTACTGTTTACATGGTCATATTGTTCTACATTACACTGTTTGCATAATCATATTCTACATGACACTGTTTACGTAATCATATTATTCTACATGACACTGTTTACATAATCATATTATTCTACATTACTGTTTACATGGTCATATTGTTCTACATTACACTGTTTGCATAATCATATTCTACATGACACTGTTTACGTAATCATATCATTCTACATTACTGTTTACGTAATCATATTATTCTACATTACTGTTTACATAATCATATTATTCTACATGACACTGTTTACATAATCATATTGTTCTACATTACACTGTTTTCTATAATCATATTATTTACATTACACTGTTTACATAATCATATTATTCTACATTACTGTTTACATAATCATATTATTCTACATTACTATTTACATGGTCATATTGTTCTACATTACACTGTTTACGTAATCATATTCTACATTACACTGTTTACGTAATCATATTCTACATTACACTGTTTACATAATCATATTATTCTACATTACTGTTTACATGGTCATATTGTTCTACATTACACTGTTTACATAATCATATTATTCTACATTACACTGTTTTCTATAATCATATTATTTACATTACACTGTTTATTCTACATGACACTGTTTACATAATCATATTATTCTACATTACTGTTTACATAATCATATTATTCTGCATTACAATTTTTTCTATAATCATATTATTTACATTACACTGTTTACATAATCATATTATTCTACATTACACTGCCATTACACTGTTTACATAATCATATTGTTCTACATTACACTGTTTACATAATCATATTGTTCTACAGGAAAAGGATCTACCAGCTCCTGCTTTTCATGAATTTTCATTGGATGAATCAGACCGTTTTAGACAGTTTTAATTTGCTGGTATTGAACTTTTATGAGCACATTGTTTGAGGGAATAAATGACAGATGTGTTATGGTCTCAGGGAACCGAGTCTAATTACTCTGTGTCCCCCTGATTCCCAAACAAAGTAGGGTGGTGAAACCACCTCTCCAAACGACAATGAATACATTAGGATGAATAATGTAACAAGGAGAAACAGCAGCACCAGGGGGTTTGTAGCACACTATTCAGACATCATTAAAAGCCGTTTCCTTTGCACTCCTCACACTAAATCATCCTAAAATGGAGCCTCATGGTTTCCGTTTTTATTTCCCTGTTGGCATAGCTGTGTGTGTGTGTGTGCGTGTGCGTGTGCATGTGCGTGCGTGCGTGCGATCGCACACCAAAATATAACTGTATTTAAGGAGTTAAAACCTTCCTATTTTGGGGTCATATTTCTTTGTGGTGGCCTGACCTCTGAGTGTTAGGGAGTAATGTTGTTGTTTTGGCTTCTAGGTCCTGTCCCTGCCCCATCGCAGGCTGGTCTGCTACTGCCGGCTGTTTGAAGTGCCGGACCCCAACAAGCTCCAGAAGCTGGGCCTGCACCAGCGGGAGATCTTCCTGTTTAATGATCTTCTGGTGGTATGTCTCCTTCCTCTCTCCTATCCTGTCCTGAATATGATCATTCTAGCCTCACAGCAACAACAATGATCCAGTCTTTTTAGTTTAAACCTCTGTCTAAGCTTTTTTTTATTCTCTGTCTTTCTTGCCCCCACAGTATAACTTGTGTATTTGGCTGTGTGTTTGTTTGTGTGTTTATTTGGGTGCAGGTAACAAAGATTTTCCAGAAGAAGAAGAACTCTGTGACATACAGCTTCAGGCAGTCTTTCTCTCTGTATGGGATGCAGGTTCTGATGTTTGAGAACCAGCGTAAGGGCCACAGACCTCTCACTCACAATTCACCATCTCCCCAATGTGTTAGCCCAGCATGCTTAAAGTGCATTCGGAAAGTATTCAGACCCTTGACCTTTTCCAGCCTTATTTTTCTCATCAATCTACACACAATAACCCATAATAACGGAACAAAAACTGGATTTTTACATTTTTAGCATATTTATAAAAAATGTCAACTTAAATATCACATTTACATAAGTATTCAGACCCTTTACTCAGTAATTTGTTGAAGCACCTTTGGCAGCAATGACCGCCTCGAGTCTTCTTGGGTGTGACGTTAAAAGCTTGCCTCACCTGTATTTGGGGAGTTTCTCCCATTCTTCTCTGCAGATCTTCTCAAGCTCTAATAGGTTGGATGGGGAGCATCGCTGTACAGCTATTTTCAGGTCTCTCCGGAGATGTTCGATTGGGTTCAAGTCTAGGCTCTGGCTGGGCCACTCAAGGACGTTCAGAGACTTGTCCCAAAGCAACTCCTATGTTGTCTTGGCTGTGTGCTTAGGTTCATTGTCCTGTTGGAAGGTGAACCTTCGCCCCAGTCTGAGCTCCTGACTGCTCTGGAGCAGGTTTTCATCAAGGCTCTCTCTGTACTTTGCTCCATTCATCTTTGCCCTCTATCCTGACTAGTCTCCCAGTCCCTGCCGCTGAAAAACATCCTCACAGCATGATGCTGTCACCACCATGCTTCACCGTAGGGATGGTGCCATGTTTCCTCCAGACGTAATGCTTGACATTCAAGCCAAAGAGTTCAGTCTTGGTTTCATCAGACTAGAGAATCTGGTTTCTTATGATCAGCGTCCTTTAGGTGCCTTTTGGCAAACTCCAAATGAACTGTCATTTGCCTTTTACTGAGGAGTGGCCTCCGTCTGGCCAGTCTACCATAAAGGCCTGATTGGTGGAGTGCTGCAGAGATGGTTGTCCCTCTGGAAGTTTCTCCAATCTCCTCAGAGGAACTGAGCTCTGTCAGTGACCATGGGGTTCTTGGTCACCTCCCTGACAAAGGCCCTTTTCTCCCGATTGCCCAATTTGGCCGGGAGAGAATTTAAGGCCGCTGTGTTCTTGGGGACCTTCAAGACATTTTTTTGGTACCCTTCCCCAGATCTGTGCCTCGACACAATCTGTCTCAGAGCTCTACGGACAATTCATCCTTGTTTTTTTTCTCTGACATGCACTGACAACTGTGGGACCTTAAATAGACAGGTGTGTGACTTTCCAAATCATGTCCAATCAATTGAATTTACCACAGGTGGACTCCAACCAAGTTGAAGAAACATCTCAAGGATGATCAATGGAAACAGGATGCACCTGAGCTAAAGTTCGAGTCTCATAGCAAAGAATCTGAATTCTTATGTAAATAAGTTATTTCGGTTTTTATCAATTTTTTTATCTTCAAAAATATCTAAAAACCTGCTTTAACTTTGTCATTATGGGGTATTGTGTGTAGATTGAAAAATATATATATAATTTAATCAATTTTAGAATAAGGCTGTAGAGTAACAAAATGTGGAAAAAGTTCACTGGTCTGAATACTGTCTGAATGCACTGTATATAGTACATCCCACTGGGTTTAATTTACCATAGAAATACATCTAACCATCCTGTGATGATGGAATGAGACACTGTTTATACTCTCAAAACATCAGACAGATTTTCGGAACGTGTTCTTTTAAGCTTCATCTGTGGTCGATGGACCTAGTTTTAAAGGTCTCTCTCTAGCTCGTTTGTTCTTTCTCTTGTCCAGATTACGGGAATGGAATCAAGCTTACATCAGCCATACCAGGTGCCGACATCAAAGTGCTCATCAACTTTAACGCGCCCAACCCCCAGGACCGCAAGAAGTTTACTGACGACCTGCGGGAGTCCATCGCCGAGGTCCAGGAAATGGAGAAATACAGGATAGAGTGTGAGCAGACATTTTAGCTCTTCCTCTGTACCCCCCTCCCTCCCTCCCTTTGTCCCATTCTCCCTCCCTCCCTCTGTCCGCCTCTCCCTCCCTCCACCCCTCCCTCCCTCAGTCCCCCTCTCCCTCCCTCCCTCTGTCCTCCCTCCCTCTGTCCACCCCTCCCTCCCTCTGTCCACCCCTCCCTCCCTCTGTCCACTCCTCCCTCCCTCCGTCCACGCCTCCCTCCCTCTGTCCCCCTCTCCCTCCCTCCCTCTGTCCGCCCCTTCCTCCCTCTGTCCCCCTCTCCCTCCCTCCCTCTGTCCGCCCCTTCCTCCCTCTGTCCCCCTCTCCCTCCCTCCCTCTGTCCCCCCCTCCCTCCCTCTTTCCCCCTCTCCCTCCCTCTTTCCCCCTCTCCCTCCCTCCCTCCCTCTGTCCACCCCTCCCTCTATCTGTCCCCCTCTCCCTCCCTCCCTCTGTCTGCCCCTCCCTCCCTCTGTCCATCCCTCCCTCCATCCCCCTGTCCCCCTCTCCCTCCCTCCCTCTGTCCCCCTCTCCCTCCCTCCTTCTGTTCCCCTCTCCCTCCCTCCTTCTGTCCGCCCCTCCCTCCCTATGTCCACCCCTCCCTCTGTCCACGCCTCCCTCCCTCTGTCCCCCTCTCCCTCCCTCCCTCTGTCCGCCCCTTCCTCCCTCTGTCCCCCTCTCCCTCCCTCCCTCTGTCTGCCCCTTCCTCCCTCTGTCCCCCTCTCCCTCCCTCCCTCTGTCCCCCCCCCCTCCCTCCCTCTTTCCCCCTCTCCCTCCCTCCCTCCCTCTGTCCACCCCTCCCTCTATCTGTCCCCCTCTCCCTCCCTCCCTCCCTCTGTCCGCCCCTCCCTCCATCCCCCTGTCCCCCTCTCCCTCCCTCCCTCTGTCCCCCTCTCCCTCCCTCCTTCTGTTCCCCTCTCCCTCCCTCCTTCTGTCCACCCCTCCCTCCCTATGTCCACCCCCTCCCTCCCTATGTCCATCCCCTCCCTCCCTCTGTCCGCCCTCCCTCTCTCTGTCCACCCCTCCCTCCCTCCTTCTGTCCCCCTCTCCCTCCCTCCTTCAGTCAAATAGAGGCAGAGAGGGCCTCATGGTCATTACTAATTCACTGTTTATGAGGAGGACTATCTATAGAGTTCACAGGATGGCTACCAGGATGAGGACTGTTTATAGAGTTCACAGGATGGCTACCAGGATGAGGACTGTTTATAGAGTTCACAGGATGGCTACCAGGATGAGGACTGTTTATAGAGTTCACAGGATGGCTACCAGGATGAGGACTGTTTATAGAGTTCACAGGATGGCTACCAGGATGAGGACTGTTTATAGAGTTCACAGGATGGCTACCAGGATGAGGACTGTTTATAGAGTTCACAGGATGGCTACCAGGATGAGGACTGTTTATAGAGTTCACAGGATGGCTACCAGGATGAGGACTGTTTATAGAGTTCACAGGATGGCTACCAGGATGAGGACTGTTTATAGAGTTCACAGGATGGCTACCAGGATGAGGACTATCTATAGAGTTCACAGGATGGCTACCAGGATGAGGACTATCTATAGAGTTCACAGGATGGCTACCAGGATGAGGACTATCTATAGAGTTCACAGGATGGCTACCAGGATGAGGACTGTTTATAGAGTTCACAGGATGGCAACCAGGATGAGGACTGTTTATAGAGTTCACAGGATGGCGACCAGGATGAGGACTATCTATAGAGTTCACAGGATGGCTACCAGGATGAGGACTATCTATAGAGTTCACAGGATGGCTACCAGGATGAGGACTGTTTATAGAGTTCACAGGATGGCAACCAGGATGAGGACTGTTTATAGAGTTCACAGGATGGCTACCAGGATGAGGACTATCTATAGAGTTCACAGGATGGCTACCAGGATGAGGACTGTTTATAGAGTTCACAGGATGGCTACCAGGATGAGGACTGTTTATAGAGTTCACAGGATGGCTACCAGGATGAGGACTGTTTATAGAGTTCACAGGATGGCTACCAGGATGAGGACTGTTTATAGAGTTCACAGGATGGCTACCAGGATGAGGACTGTTTATAGAGTTCACAGGATGGCTACCAGGATGAGGACTGTTTATAGAGTTCACAGGATGGCTACCAGGATGAGGACTGTTTATAGAGTTCACAGGATGGCTACCAGGATGAGGACTATCTATAGAGTTCACATGATGGCTACCAGGATGAGGACTGTTTATAGAGTTCACAGGATGGCTACCAGGATGAGGACTGTTTATAGAGTTCACAGGATGGCTACCAGGATGAGGACTATCTATAGAGTTCACATGATGGCTACCAGGATGAGGACTATCTATAGAGTTCACAGGATGGCTACCAGGATGAGGACTATCTATAGAGTTCACAGGATGGCTACCAGGATGAGGACTATCTATAGAGTTCACAGGATGGCTACCAGGATGAGGACTATCTATAGAGTTCACAGGATGGCTACCAGGATGAGGACTGGATGAGGACACACAGAACACTATTACTAAGAACGAGTCAAACGTCCAAAACGATTTAGGTGCACTAACAATTCAACATTTAATTACTATGTATATGCAATAGTTACCGAATGTATACTAATCGTCTATGAGAAAATAAGGCTAGTGCCAGTGATGAAATTATTTGAGGAAATGGACAACTATTTTGTGTCTGAAAGCTAGCACTGAAACAAAGACACACACACACTCCTCACCTTACTCTCTCCCCATTTACCTTCCTACTCTTCTACATTTGCACACACTGTACATAGATTTTTCTATTGTGTTATTGACTGTACGTTTGTTTATGTGTAACTCTGTGTTGTTGTTTTTGTCGCACTGCTTTACTTTATCTTGGTCAAGTAGCAGTTAATGTGTACTTGTTCTCAACTGGCCTACCTGGTTAAATAAAGGTGAAATAAAATCATGTGTATGTTGATATACAGCTGAGCTGGAGAAGCAGAAAGGGGTGGTGAGGCCCAGTATGTCCCAGAGCTCTGGGCTGAAGAAGGAGGCTGGCAACGGCAACATGAACCGTGCCAGTCTGGACGACACCTACACCATGGGCGAGGGCCTGAAGAGGAGCGCCCTGAGCAGCTCCCTCCGCGACCTCTCCGAAGCAGGTAAGGTCAAAGGTCATCATTGTGTTCACCAGAGGGTCCTTTCCTGGGAGAGACCCTGTGTTTTGTTACCTCCTTACTGGTCCTATAGTGATATAACTCGGGGGCATCCAACATTATGTTTTAGAGCACCATGCATTAATGTCAGACTTCTTCCCTCCTCCCCTAAGCTGTATTGATGATCAATCAAAACATTGTTCCAGTGAGATGTTCATATGAAATAACTAAAAGGCATACTATACCTGGACAGGGTGAGACTCCACAGGATCATTGAGCTTAAGGTCCTTTGTAAGTTTAGTCCCAAGATGATTTTCTGATACTGGTGCCCTACCTCAATGTGAAATAGCATTATCATAACCTGGGATATGAAACGAGAAGTAGGTGAGTGCCATAGAAAAATACATGTTTCTAAATGAATAAGCTGTTTGGTATGGTATTATCCATAGGCCTACTTTGGAGGATTTGCCTGTTCACTGAAAAGTGATATTGAAGGATGGCTCTCTTCCCTGTATCTGAATCCAAATATACTTTATATCTCAATGAACACCTTTGATTTTTGCACCTTTATGTGTCACATTCTCATTCTTAAATCCCTATTGTTTCTCAAAACATTTCATGACGAGCTTTGCTTGTTATATGTTCAAATAATCTACCATTTATTCACTCACCCTACCAGTCATTCTCTCATTGCTGTGATTCAGCCCCACTGAACTCAATGGGGATATGTTCTCATACAATAGCTGACAAAAGATGAGATTTGGTTCCAAAATGACAACAAACATCTCATTGTCATGAATATCAGTACTTCACATAGCATCTCTGACTCTAATGCGCAGCACCTTGAGGACATGTCATTCATTCTGGATCTCAGTTATGTTAAGACATCATGGTAACGTAATGAAATCCATATAGGGGTTCTACAGTCCTACTGTATCTCACATTGGGAAGTATTTGCTCTGTTTCCATTGTCATGTTGGATACTGTACTGAAACACTGATATGATAAGGTTAGTCAGTGCTGAAGTGGATAGAACGACGTGGCGTGTCCACCCTCCTGTGTGTATGTGTATGGTTACGCCCTAACTGTCTAATCGCAGGACGTGGCATGATAGTGTGGTCATTTCCTGTGTTGTTTTCTTTTCTCCTTATTCTCCATCTCATTATGTACTTCCTGATATTTCCATTCCCATTGGGTTTTCTCCTTTCTCCATATGTGAAGACTGGTCCTGTATCCATTGGCTGAACCTCTAACAGTGGCAAACCGCTCTGTTTGTCCCTGGGCCTTTTCTGTATTTGCTCGTACATCTCATGTGCAACAGCCATTGTATTGCTTTTGATGTTCCTCCTCCTCTGTGACTGTCACTGCCATTGGCTCTCTTCAAAGACAGCTGTGGCCTGCCCTTATGACAATCTACATCTTGTGACAACATTAAATCCCTGTTGTCACATTTTATCAGGACCATTTTTTTTAAACACTGAATAATCTTCACTAGTTGTAGAGTATACTTTGCTAAAGGCTTTGTAGTTATGCAGATGTCCTCAGCTTAATGTTACAAAAATGATTTCCTTGTCCTTTTAAGTTTGAGCCCATGCCGGAGATTCGTTCTAGCATCACTTGAGTATTTTAGAAAGCTTATTATCAGAAATCTAGGATATATAATATGAGTAGTGTAGAAGTACACAGACCAACTGTTTGTCTTTATCTCTGAACAAATCTGCAAAAAATAATGGACTTAACTTCGCCACAGTAATACCTACCTATCAACCGGTTCCCCACACTCTTCCTGACCCCCTGATCTCACCTCAGCCCAGATTTATCTCAGCTTCCAGTGTATTACTCACAACCCCCTGCACTGCCCCCTAGGGGAGAGGAGGGCTGCCTAAACCTCTGTAGTTGATCCAGGAGTGCTGTCCTATCCATCTCTAATCTGTGGTATTGCATGTCTCGGGCAGGCAAGCGTGGGCGCCGCAGCAGTGCAGGATCACTAGACAGCAATATGGAAGTAAGTTGGAAGCAGCTGGTATCCAAGCTACTCTCTATGTGATGATGTGCTCTGTCAAAACACTCCGTACATTTTTTTTGGTCTTGCACCCCCCTCTGCTTCATAGACTCTCAGTTCATTTAGTGTTATGATCATTTTTTTCTCTCTCGGATGCCTTTTAACAACCTGCCTGCCTCGGTTCGTGTGCATGAATGGGCTGCCTGCCTCTGAAGCTGGCCTTGTCTAGATGGGAGACATTTCTTGTTTTGGTTATGTGGCCAGTTTGCCCTTTTTCTAGAAACAAGCATGACTCTACTACTATTCTCCCTCCCTCCCTCCCTTCCTCTGATCCCTGTGTCGTCATCGTACCCTCAACCCCTCCCCCAGATGTTTGTTGTCCTCCATTCAGCCATGTCCAGACCCGCAGTTTTACTTTGGGGTTCTATTACCAAAGTCAGGGGTGCCAGTGAATACCTGTTGCAGCACTTACTCTCCCCCCAGTGTTATGTAACCCTAAAGCCCCTCTCCTGTCCCCTATTCTCACTCTGCCAGCCCTGGTCTCTCTCCTGTCCCCTGGTTCCTCTCTCTCACCACCCTGGTCCCTCTCATGTCCCCTGTTCCCACTCTGCCAGCCCTGGTCTCTCTCCTGTCCTCTGATTCCTCTCTCTCACCACCCTGGTCCCTCTCCTGTCCCCTGTTTCCTCTCTGCCAGCCATGGTCTTTCTCCTGTCCCCTGGTTCCTCTCTCTCACCACCCTGGTCTCTCTCCTGTCCCCTGGTTCCTCTCTCTCACCACCCTGGTCCCTCTCCTGTCCCCTGGTTCCTCTCTCTCACCACCCTGGTCTCTCTCCTGTCCCCTGGTTCCTCTCTCTCACCACCCTGGTCTCTCTCCTGTCCCCTGGTTCCTCTCTCTCACCACCCTGGTCTCTCTCCTGTCCCCTGGTTCCTCTCTCTCACCACCCTGGTCCCTCTCATGTCCCCTGTTCCCACTCTGCCAGCCATGGTCTTTCTCCTGTCCCCTGGTTACTCTCTCTCACCACCCTGGTCCCTATCCTGTCCCCTGTTTCCTCTCTGCCAGCCCTGGTCTCTCTCCTGTCCCCTGGTTCCTCTCTCTCACCACCCTGGTCCCTCTCCTGTCCCCTGGTTCCTCTCTCTCACCACCCTGGTCCCTCTCCTGTCCCCTGGTTCCTCTCTCTCACCACCCTGGTCCCTCTCCTGTCCCCTGGTTCCTCTCTCTCATCACCCTGGTCCCTCTCCTGTCCCTTGGTTCCTCTCTCTCACCACCCTGGTCCCTCTCCTGTCCCCTGGTTCCTCTCTCTCACCACCCTGGTCCCTCTCCTGTCCCATGGTTCCATTCTCTCACCACCCTGGTCCCTCTCCTGTCCCCTGGTTCCCTTCTCTCACCACCCTGGACCCTCTCCTGTCCCCTGGTTCCTCTCTCTCACCACCCTGGTCCCTCTCCTGTCCCCTGGTTCCTCTCTCTCACCACCCTGGTCTCTCTCCTGTCCCCTGGTTCCTCTCTCTCACCACCCTGGTCCCTCTCCTGTCCCCTGGTTCCTCTCTCTCACCACCCTGGTCCCTCTCCTGTCCCCTGGTTCCTCTCTCTCACCACCCTGGTCCCTCTCCTGTCCCCTGGTTCCTCTCTGCCAGCCATGATCTTTCTCCTGTCCCCTGGTTCCTCTCTCTCACCACCCTGGTCCCTCTCTTGTCCCCTGGTTCCTCTCTCTCACCACCCTGGTCCCTCTCCTGTCCCCTGGTTCCTCTCTCTCACCACCCTGGTCCCTCTCCTGTCCCCTGGTTCCTCTCTCTCACCACCCTGGTCCCTCTCCTGTCCCCTGGTTCCTCTCTCTCATCACCCTGGTCCCTCTCCTGACCCCTGGTTCCTCTCTCTCACCACCCTGGTCCCTCTCCTGTCCCCTGGTTCCTCTCTCTCACCACCCTGGTCCCTCTCCTGTCCCATGGTTCCATTCTCTCACCACCCTGGTCCCTCTCCTGTCCCCTGGTTCCCTTCTCTCACCACCCTGGTCCCTCTCCTGTCCCCTGGTTCCTCTCTCTCACCACCCTGGTCCCTCTCCTGTCCCCTGGTTCCTCTCTCTCACCACCCTGGTCCCTCTCTTGTCCCCTGGTTCCTCTCACCACCCTGGTCCCTCTCCTGTCCCCTGGTTCCTTTCTCTCACCACCCTGATCACTCTCCTGTCCCCTGGTTCCTCTCTCTCATCACCCTGGTCCCTCTCCTGTCCCCTGCCTGTCCTATGGAAAGAAAGCCCAGAGAGATTAGAAGCTCAGGGAGGTAGGTTATTTTACAGCAGTATTTCTACAATATCTCACTATCAGAACTCTTATCAATGGGCTTTTTTACACACAATTTGAAATAGTCAATATGAAAGATGTGGATTTCATTCATCATCATTTATTCATTCCATGTGTTCATGTGTTGGTTTTAGAATCTGGGGACCCTTAAAATGTCATTCCCCTTTCAAAGAAATCTATAGGGTCTCTTTACAACCTTGGACAGAGCATGCAACAAATGAAGGGCTTCTGAAACGTGGATGAATTACATAAAGGATAGAGTTGGAACTAGAACAGGGGAGAAGTGAACAGAGTTCTTTTAAAATGTGCATACCAGAGCTCCAGTATCGCTGCTTCCCGCTCTCTGGTTGAATGCTAACCTAATATGGATAGACAGTATGCCTGTTACCTCCTCTGCATGTGGATCCTCTGCCTCCATTGTTTTGAACCATTTGCATGTGGGACTCTGTGCAGGTTTGGAAGGTGTTCAACAATATGAATATGTATAGGCCTGTATAGTTTTGATGCATCTATTATGAAGGTTCAGTTTTCAAATCTCACAGACACGTTGAACAGATTTGACACCTTATGAATTTGAGATTTGTTTTGTAATGTAGGTTTCTTCATTTGTAACAATGTCAAGAGTGGCCGTAACACTAATATTCCATTCATTATTTGTCTGTCCACCATCATGAGATGGCATTTTTAGTTCAGTTTTTTGCATGCTCTGTCTGTAACGTTGTGTAACTTGTTGTTGAATATGCAGGCAATTAGCACCATTTCCATGAGGGGGTACCGTAGCCTAAATTATGGTAGTTAGACTAGTAGGAGGTACCATGTGAATGTCCAGTTGTATTAAAGGTATGGATAGATATGATGTCCCCTTCTTCTCTCCCACAGGGGTCCATCATTAGCAGCCCCCACACACGCCGGAGAGCCACAACCCCCCGAAGTGAGGGCCTGCCCCGGGGACACCCCACCATCCCCAACTCCTCCTCCCTCCTCGGGTCGCTCTTCGGCAGCAAACGGGCAAAGCCTTCATCCCAGAGCCATCCTCCTCTTCCTCCGCCCGGTCACCCCACCCTCATCTCCCACACGCCCCATCCGTCCAACCTCCATCACACAGCCCAGCAGGTAGCCCAGGCCCAGCTCCACCACTCCCAGTACTGCCAGCAGAACCCCCCTCCCTACCACCACCACCACCACTACCACCCCCCACCCCACACACAGTACCACCAGCACCCGGCAGCATACGCATCCTCTTCCACCCACTCACACCAACACCCGCTTGTACCACAGCACAGTCACAGCACCCACGGCCATCATGCCTCACACTCCCAGCATGCCCTTCATCACCACAGTCAGCAACAGAGCCCGGCACCCGGTGGGTCCAAAACCAAGCACAGTGGCATCAGCACCGTGGTGTGACGAGAGAGAGAGAAAGAGAGAGAGAGAGAGAGAGAGAGAGAGAGAGAGCGAGAGAGAGAGAGAGAGAGAGAGAGAGAGAGAGAGAGAGAGACTCATCCACCAATGGGACAGAGGGTATACTGTCCATGGCCTGTCCACTGTGTTCCACTGATGTGGTTGAGATGGACCTCTGGCAGTCACTTGTATCCCCTCCCTATTTAAGCATCTCACCAATATGCAGTTGGAAACCAGACTCAATTCCTCCACAAAGGACCACGGCTTGAACCTTAGAGTGGGGGACTCTTTTTTTCTGTCAGGGGTTGAGAGAGGAGCCGTTTTGTACGGGGAAACCCTCCTAATCCCTGTGAAGTCACACCGAACCTGGCTGGGACGGCTGAGGAGAACCGTGCATCTCTGTAGGCCGCTCTACACTGCTCTGTTCTTTCACTAGTCTGTCTTCCCTTCGTGTAAGGAGTTGGGAACAGGCCTGGGAAAACATTTCTGACTGTTTCCTCTGTCATGATGGCATATTATATTACACAGTCTTTTTAATCAAAGCTAGCTTTAACACTGCTTTCTTGAGGTTTGTGAAACCCTTTCTTTATTTTTAAGAATGCTATTTGTTGTTGCCTCTCGTAGAATTCATGAAGTGTAGAAAAGCTAGGTGTAATCATTTCACAATACCTAGACCAATGGACAGGCTAACAACTGAGGAACAGTCTCAATGGTAGTAGTTCTAGTGCTGCATTTACTGTAGATGACAGCTTTACATGTTGTCTCCTAACTCTCATTAATAAATGTGCCAATTACTAATGCATAAACTATTTAGTCCAGACTTCATGTACAGTATATTGTGTGTAAAGTACCTTCTAAGATTATACAACCATTATTATTATCATTAGAAATGAACTTTCTCAGTATTATACTGACTCTATGATAACAGGATAAATGGAAAGGAGGCGTGAACCCACATTGTCAGGCAGGCCAATAACCTGCTCTGGTACCGATTGCCTTCCAACCAGAGCATTGAAAGACTCAGGAATGCAGCTGTGGCACATGGCCCTACTAGTGCTGTATAAAACCTTAGAGTGGACAGACACTTCTTGACATGGGTATTTACTGAGCATATGTTGCTCATCTGCTGGGTAGATGGGTCCCACTCAGCTCTGTATAGTACTCCTTCATATGTTTAGAACAGTGAGTAAGGACATGTAGTAAGATAGCAGTGAAGATGTGTCACAGCTCTCTTGTTGAGCTAACAGGCTTCTCTTGGCTGAATGCTGGCTCAGCTCACAGCTTGCCTGACCTATCGGAGACTTTACTGATGAACTCACAGTAGAGCTGGTAACGTCTCATGCTAATGATGCAGCTGCATTCTTGACTCTTCAAATCGAAATACTATAATCATTTATTTTTCTTTCATAATTTACTATATTTTTGTTTTCTTCGCAAAACCTGAGTAGTTGAGTGACTAAAATAAGCTCTTAAGTATGTAGTGAATTATTTGTTTGTTTGTCAACTTTGTTTTTATCATTCTATACATGCAATATCTTCGTACTGATTTTGTACATTCAGAACAAGCAAAGGGTCCCTTCTGTTTGTTTTGTATGTTTTCATGTTGTCGTTATTTATTTATTTAGTTCGGACCCCTGTCGTTCTCTCTCAGTGGCTTAATGTGTGGTTGTTCTCATGGTTCTCTGAGAAGCACAGTCCTGGAATTCAGTGGAATGTCTAATAAGTGATGTTGCATGTAATGTTATTGATGTGAGGCTATCCTCTCCACATTCTATAACAAATCAGTGTTACCATAGCGATTAAAGTGCAATCACGTATAAAAAAAAATGTAGGCCTTCTACGGGTTCAAGTCTGTTATCATGTTGTCCAGGAAGAGATTCAGGTGAAAAATATATATTTTTCATTTCAGATTATGTACTTACTTACACAGTTCACGGTGGAAGGAAAGAGGAATGTGTGTATATATTTTAAAAAGGAATTTGCTCCCTCTGGGCAGAAAATAACTATTTTGCTGGATAAGCACATATGAAGGAGCGCTTTCATTTTTTTCAGGAAATCTGAAAAAATGTAGATCTAATATACAGCAAAGAAATGCAAATGGAACAAAGGAATTGGGACATATGTAAAGTAAAATACCTTTCTACATTCTACAAAATAAGAGTCTATTATCATGTGTACATTAGAGTCAACTGTTTTTCCCAATATTCAGGGTGTAAAAGTATTTTAACATTCACTAAGGAAACTGAAACCATAAGACTAGATTCAACACGTGTCCCTTCATATTAGAGCCATGATATTGTAACAAACCATAAGGACATTTAGACAGATAAACATATCTTATCTGGAACATGAATAATCACTTGAATGTCTTTCTAATAATTTCATATTTTCCTTTTGTAACTCAGAAATGGTCGGACAACGTTAAAAAAAAAAGAAAGAAGGAAATGTATACATTGATCTTGATATGTGTTGTAGTGCTTCAAGAAATGTCCACAGTGATCTACAGTCTGAGAAGTACCCCCACAATGCACTGCATGGACCTGATGCATCGTGTGTCCTTTTCACTGTGAGCTTTGCTGACCAGGTCAGCCTGTAAAGTTGATTGACTTTACTTCCTTTCCTTTGGTTTAGATCTGGAATCTTCTGATGTTGACTTGCTCTTGCTGTCCCACGTTAAGCTGATTGTTACTTGAGCTCAGCATGCATTTATTTCATCTGCATATACATAGCCATTGTAAAAAGAACAAAACATTAACACCGTTGCACTTCTGTTATTATTGAGCCGAGGGCTACGGTTGTGTAAATAGGAGAGTAGAAGTGTTGATTATGGAATTCTAAAAAAGGTGGTTTATCTAAAATGAAGATTAGAAGGGACCAAGTGGGAGAAAAGGGATATGTACATAGTGTGTATATTATCACTACTGTAATCCAACATCTGCCGTGGAGATCAGGGGGGTGGGTGTCCGCCACCTCATATGAGAGGTGGAAAATATATGATTCAGAACATATCGCTTGTCTCCGCCTCCAACTGTACTGAACTGTCATTCGCTGTGGATCTCAAAGACAGACTGTTATAACATTCACTGCCTCCTAAACACACACACACAGGCACACACAGACAGACACACACACAGACACACACACTCATCAAAGGGAAAGACAAGAGTGGCCTCATTTCTATGTGCATTCAAGTTTGTCCAGTGAGTAGTGAGTCAGTAAGACCCCAGTTATTGTAAAACTTCAACTGTGACAATGTTGACAACGCTAAATAAACAAATATATGACTTATGGTATGCATGTGTTGGTCTTTGGCTTCTAATATGCATCATCATGTCTGTCATTCTGGAGTTCTTTTCCCATGTATTTTACTAGGTCAGATTAAATAAAGCTCTGGTCAACAAGGTCCTTTAGAAAGGCTATGTACTGATTAAATGCATGTTGCATACCGGTATGTATGAGGGAAGTTTGTGTATTCTGTGTTAAGGTTAGTACACCTGACGTTAATACACAGCATAACCACTGGATGGCACGCATTTGAGCAGAGATTAAACAGTTTGTCAGCGCACCACCTAGTGGATAGATGGGTTCTAGTCAGTGTTTACCATACACTACTACCTAGTGGATAGATGGGTTCTAGACAGTGTTTACCGTACACCACTACCTAGTGGATAGATGGGTTCTAGACAGTGTTTACCATACACTACTACCTAGTGGATAGATGGGATCTAGACAGTGTTTACTGTACACTACTACCTAGTGGATAGATGGGATCTAGTCAGTGTTTACCATACACTACTACCTAGTGGATAGATGGGTTCTAGACAGTGTTTACCATACACTACTACCTAGTGGATAGATGGGATCTAGACAGTGTTTACCATACACTACTACCTAGTGGATAGATGGGATCTAGTCAGTGTTTACCGTACACTACTACCTAGTGGATAGATGAGTTCAAGTCAGTGTTTACCGTACACTACTACCTAGTGGATAGATGGGTTCTAGTCAGTGTTTACCACACACTACTACCTAGTGGATAGATGGGTTCTAGACAGTGTTTACCATACACTACTACCTAGTGGATAGATGGGTTCTAGACAGTGTTTACCATACACTACTACCTAGTGGATAGATGGGTTCTGGACTGTGTTTACCATACACTACTACCTAGTGGATAGATGGGATCTAAGTCAGTGTTTACCATACACTACTACCTAGTGGATAGATGGGTTCAAGTCAGTGTTTACCATACACTACTACCTAGTGGATAGATGGGTTCTAGACAGTGTTTACCGTACACTACTACCTAGTAGATAGATGGGTTCTAGACAGTGTTTACCATACACTACTACCTAGTGGATAGATCGGATCTAGACAGTGTTTACCGTACACTACTACCTAGTGGATAGATGGGTTCTAGTCAGTGTTTACCATACACTACTACCTAGTGGATAGATGGGTTCTAGACAGTGTTTACCGTACACTACTACCTAGTAGATAGATGGGTTCTAGACAGTGTTTACCGTACACTACTACCTAGTGGATAGATGGGTTCTAGACAGTGTTTACCATACACTACTACCTAGTGGATAGATCGGATCTAGACAGTGTTTACCGTACACTACTACCTAGTGGATAGATGGGTTCTAGTCAGTGTTTACCATACACTACTACCTAGTGGATAGATGGGTTCTAGACAGTGTTTACCATACACTACTACCTAGTGGATAGATCGGATCTAGACAGTGTTTACCATACACTACTACCTAGTGGATAGATGGGTTCTAGACAGTGTTTACCATACACTACTACCTAGTGGATAGATGGGTTCTGGACTGTGTTTACCATACACTACTACCTAGTGGATAGATGGGATCTAGTCAGTGTTTACCATACACTACTACCTAGTGGATAGATGGGTTCAAGTCAGTGTTTACCATACACTACTACCTAGTGGATAGATGGGTTCTAGACAGTGTTTACCGTACACTACTACCTAGTAGATAGATGGGTTCTAGACAGTGTTTACCGTACACTACTACCTAGTGGATAGATGGGTTCTAGTCAGTGTTTACCATACACTACTACCTAGTGGATAGATGGGTTCTAGACAGTGTTTACCGTACACTACTACCTAGTAGATAGATGGGTTCTAGACAGTGTTTACCGTACACTACTACCTAGTGGATAGATGGGTTCTAGACAGTGTTTACCATACACTACTACCTAGTGGATAGATCGGATCTAGACAGTGTTTACCGTACACTACTACCTAGTGGATAGATGGGTTCTAGTCAGTGTTTACCATACACTACTACCTAGTGGATAGATGGGTTCTAGACAGTGTTTACCATACACTACTACCTAGTGGATAGATCGGATCTAGACAGTGTTTACCATACACTACTACCTAGTGGATAGATCGGATCTAGACAGTGTTTACCATACACTACTACCTAGTGGATAGATGGGATCTAGATCTAGTCAGTGTTTACCATACACTACTACCTAGTGGATAGATGGGTTCTAGTCAGTGTTTACCATACACCACTACCTAGTGGATAGATGGGTTCTAGACAGTGTTTACCATACACTACTACCTAGTGGATAGATGGGTTCTAGATCTAGTCAGTGTTTACCATACACTACTACCTAGTGGATAGATGGGTTCTAGTCAGTGTTTACCATACACCACTACCTAGTGGATAGATGGGTTCTAGACAGTGTTTACCATACACTACTACCTAGTGGATAGATGGGTTCTAGACAGTGTTTACCATACACTACTACCTAGTGGATAGATCGGATCTAGACAGTGTTTACCATATGCTACTACTTAATCCTAGTAATTTCATAGAGTGGATTGTTGGGCCAAGGAATGCACTAATTCATAATTAGTGAAGTGTCTTAGCATACTCTACATAGAACTGAATAGTTGTAGGTTATAGTAATAAGACGTACATGAGCAAATCTATGGCAGTTATGGAGGCTCATACCAAGGATATAATAGTACCACATTGGTCCTCATTGATAAAATGTATATCAGTACAACATTACAAACTCACTCATTAAAAGCCTACAACATTTTTGAGAGATACATCCTTATATGGGGCGGCAGGGTAGCCTAGTGGTTAGAGCGTTGGACTAGTAACCGGAAGGTTGCGAGTTCAAACCCCCGAGCTGACAAGGTACAAATCTGTCGTTCTGCCCCTGAACAGGCAGTTAACCCACTGTTTCCAGGCTGTCATTGAAAATAAGAATTTGTTCTTAACTGACTTGCCTGGTTAAATAAAGGTTAAAAAAAATAAAAAATAAAAATCACCCAACAGAAGTGTTTTCCTCTCATCACCGGACCCGAAGCTTGCCCTGTCAGTGGTGGCTTTCATACATTCTGCCTCTTTTACGTATGTGCAGAGGGGATTCTGACAGGTAAAAAACAGATCCGTTACAAAATGGAAAATAGTTGCTGACTTGAAGGATGTCTCCTAGAACTCCAGAACTTTTCTAGAGCTTCCAGCGCAGCACTGGACAGAACACCTGTGGATTAATATTTGACAGAACACAGGCCTCAATGATGAGGGGAATTAAAAGAGCTACCTTCTACTTTGGCTTCACTCTAGTCGTGTGTACAATAACTTGACACTAAAAGTTAGGCCTCACTCTGGTCTTGTTGACAACAATTTAACACTGAAAGGTAGTGGGGATCAAAGGGTATCAAAATCAATCAATATCAATGCTACTTCTTGTGACCAATTAGATGGGTTCATGCAGGTGACTGACTGGTCGTGTATGGAGGAATCCTCACTCACTGTTCTTCAAATTGGCAGTACAGCCAGAATATTGCTATGGGAACAACCGAGGTATCTCAGTTTCAAGGTCTCAACTTGGAGAGAGAGAGAGCCTTATGAGGTATTGTTCATTCATGTACGAGCCACCGGTAGTGATTAATTAATTATGCTAAACATGCTAATATAACTTGTCTGTGCATAGCTGTATATAAGACAGTTGTTGGGACCGCCCTAGCGGAGTTTTCTGATAGACCTGTACAGAGTGCAGAGTTTGATCCGTAAACCTCTGAGGGACATGTCTACTGAATTTCAGTAAGGCAATTTAAATACATTTGTATAAAAATGTAAAAAATGATAAAACCAATCAAATTGATCATAAAGATGTAGAAGAAGGGTACAACTAGTCTTAGAACAAGGCTTGAGCTATTCTTAGGAGAAGGCTAGAGTGGGGGAAGGAGAGGCCCCAATGACAATTTTCTGTAGGCATTTATGTGAGAACTGTCTACGTGGTCAGAGAACCACTGATAATAGCACGAGGTGTTAATTTAGTTATTTATGAGAAGTATCTACAGTTGAGGTTTACATACACTTAGGTTGGAGTCATTAAAACTTGTTTTTCAACCACTCCACAAATGTCTTATTAATCAAACTATAGTTTTGGCAAGTCGGTTAGGACATCTACTTTGTGCATGACACAAGTAATTTCTCCAACAATTGTTTACAAACAGATTATTTCACTTATAATTCACTGTATCACAATTCCAGTGGGTCAGAAGTTTACATACACTAAGTTGACTGTGACTTTAAACGGCTTGGAAAATTCCAGAAAATGATAGGCTAATTGACATTATTTGAGTCAATTGGAGGTGTATCTGTGAATGTATTTCAATGCCTACCTTCAAACTCAGTGCCTCTTTGCTTGACATCATGGGAAAATCAAAAGAAATCAGCCAAGACCTCAGAAAAAAAATGTAGACCTCCACAAGTCTGGTTCAGCCTTGGATGCAATTTGGATGCAACGCCTGAAGGTACCTCATTCATCTGTACAAACAATAGTACGCAAGTATAAACAACATGGGACCACGCAGCCGTCATACCGCTCAGGAAGGAGACACTTCTGTCTCCTAGAGATTAACGTACTTTGGTTCAAAAAGTGCAAATCAATCCCAGAACAACAGCAAAGGACCTTGTGATGATGCTGGAGGAAACAGGTACAAAAGTATCTATATCCATGGTAAAACTAAAGGCCTGAAAGGCCGCTCAGCAAGGAAGAAGCCACTGCTCCAAAACCGTCATAAAAAAGCCAAACTACTGTTTGCAATTGCACATGGGGACAAAGATTGTACCTTTTGGAGAAATGTCCTATGGTCTGATGAAACAAAAATAGAACTGTTTGGCCATAATGGCCATGGTTATGTTTGGAGGAAAAAAGGGGAGGCTTGCAAGCTGAAGAACAAATCAAAAACCAAATCAAATTTATTTATATAGCCCTTCATACATCAGCTGATATCTCAATGTGCTGTACAGAAACCCAGCCTAAAACCCCAAACAGCAAGCAATGCAGGTGTTGAAGCACATTGGCTAGGAAAAACTCCCTAGAAAGGTCAAAACCTAGGAAGAAACCTAGAGAGGAACAAGGCTATGAGGGGTGGCCAGTCCCCTTCTGGCTGTGCCGGGTGGAGATTATAACTGAACATGGCCAAGATGTTCAAATGTTCATAAATGACCAGCATGGTCAAATAATAGGTCTGGGACAGGTAGCACGTCCGGTGAACAGGTCAGGATTCCATAGCCGCAGGCAGAACAGTTGAAACTGGAGCAGCAGCACGGCCAGGTGGACTGGGGACAGAAAGCAGTCATCATGCCAGGTAGTCCTGAGGCATGGTCCTAGGGCCCAGGTCCTCCGAGAGAGAGAAAGAAAGAGAGAATTAGAGAGAGCATTCTTAAATGCACATAAGACACCGGATAAGATAAGAGAAGTACTCCAGATATAACAAACTCACCCTAGCCCCCCGACACATAAACTACTGCAGCATAAATACTGGAGGCTGAGACAGGAGGGTTCAGGAGACACTGTGGCCCCATCCGATGATCCTTCCAAACAGGAAGGATATAACCCCACCCACTTTGCCAAAGCACAGCCCCCACACCACTAGAGGGATATCTTCAACCACCAACTTACCATCCTGAGACAAGGCCGAGTATAGCCCACAAAGATCTCCACCACGGCACAATCCAGGGGGGGGGGGGTGCCACCCCCAACCATGAAGCACGGGGGTGGCAGCATCATGTTGTGGGGGTGCTTTGCTGCAGGAGGGACTGGTGCTCTTCACAAAATAGATGGCATCATGAGGATGGAAAATTATGTGGATATATTGAAGCAACATTTCAAGACATCGGTCAGGAAGTTAAAGTTTGGTCGCAAATGGGTCTTCCAAATGCACAATGACCCCAAGCATACTTCCAAAGTTGTGGCAAAATGGCTTAAGGACAACAAAGTCAAGGTATTGAAGTGGCCATCACAAAGCCCTGACCTCAATCCTATGGAACATTTCTGGGCAGAACTGAAAAAGCATGTGCGAGCAAGGAGGCCTACAAACCTGACTCAGTTTCACAAGGTCTGTCAGGAGGAATGGGCCAAAATTCACCTAACGTATTGTGGAAGCTTGTGGAAGGCTACCCGAAACATTTGACCCAGGTTATGCAATTTAAAGGCAATGCTACCGCATACTAATTGAGTGTATGTAAACTTCTGACCCACTGGGAATGTGATGAAAGAAATAAAAGCTGAAATAAATCATTCTCTCTACTATTATTCTGACATTTCACATTCTTAAAATAAAGTGGTGATCGTAACTGACCTAAAACTGGGAATTTTTACTAGGATTAAATGTCAGGAATTGTGAAAAACTGAGTTTAAATGTAGTTGGATAAGGTGTATGTAAACTTCCGACTTCAACTGTATGTGGTCGGGGATCCACTGAGAATAGCATAAGGTGCACTAGGTGCTATTCTATATGAATGGGAAGTGGCAAGACTGTACAGTCTATAGAGACTGTAGCATTTATGACTACATAAACTAATTACATTTACATTTACATTTAAGTCATTTGGCAGACGCTCTTATCCAGAGCGACTTACAAATTGGTGAATTCACCTTATGACCTAATGAGACTATAGAGACGCGATATTGTAGAGAGTATAGATACTGTAGACTGGACTACATAGACTACTGAGACCATAGACACTGAGAGACTATAGACATGTGAGACTATAGATACGGTAGAGAGTATAGATACTGTAGAGTCTATGGCGACTATAGAGGAACCGCAGAAGATACATATGTATGCATAGGAGGCAACGACGAGTAATAGGGGAGATTCCTGTGTGTGTTTGGGAATAGAACTAAGTGAATGTGGATGAGAGTATTGTGTGCTTGACTAACTAACTAAACAGGGGTTTAGCCCACAGTGTGAGAGTTGTGTGAGTGTGGTATGACGTGTTAAGCTGGAAGTTTTTTCTAAAGAGTTCAACAAAGGGTTAGAGTATGGGAAAGGGAAATATTAAGAGTAGGATGAAAGATATGTGCTGAGAACCTGAAAGGGTTGTGTGGTGTAATGGCAAAAAAATTGGTAGGGAGGTACTGAACCAAACAGAAGACTGGACAAAATGGACAGGTGGGCATTTCCCTGTTGATGGGAGTCTGTCAGAGGCCAACTTGAAAGAAAAGACAAGAGTGTTAAAGGGAAGTGGGAAGATTTCAGAAAGTGGGAGAAAGAAGTAGAAAGTGCAAAAGACAAAGCTGTAAGAGAACTGTGGGTAAAGCAAGTGGAACCGGAGAGGAAAGATGAAGATGGGAAAAAAAAGAAGACGCTTGGCTGGACTTTCTCCGAGAGCAACCCGTTCATGGGGCCCCCCTTGTATCCGCCACTGGCAAATCCTCCAGTAGCAGACAGAGATAGTGCCCTTCCACCCCCTCCTAACCCAGTTGGGATTGTGCCTGTGCTAAGTGGAGGAGAAGAGAGGACAAGGACCAAATTGAACGAGCAGAGAGGAACAGAGGAGAGGGAGAGTAAAGAAGAGGAGCGAGAAGAGCTCAGAAAAGAAATTGAGAAACGTGAGAGATAATAAAAAAGTAGAGAAACAAGAGGCAAATTAAGGAGCGCAAGCAGGGAGAATGACGTCAGTGAAGAAGAAAGTAGCCAAGACGAAGATGCAAGGAGCTGCAGCGAGGTAGAGCAACGAATGAAAAAACAGAAGATAAGAAGGATAAAAAGAAAAAAAAGAAAAGAAGCTTGAGGGAATGTTTACAATAATACACCAACCCCAATGGATGTGGGAGGTTGGAAATGGAGAAACGGTGGGATGTTGATGAAATAAAAGCAATAGTGGGCGATGTTGTTGACCCAGCAAAAAATGCTGTGAGGTTTGAGGAAGAGGTAAAAGCAATTATCCCCATGTACAACCCCACCACCAGATAAATTGAAGAAATACCCCACCGCTGTTTGAAATGTACATGGAAGGACTATAAGCACATGGGACTGCGATGTACCTGTTGATGATCTTGGTGACCAGCTGGATACAGTTTGTACCGCAATAAAGGCTGCTTTCCCCAAATGCACAGACTGGCAGAAAATACATTCCAACAAACAGGGAACTGATGACAAATGTAGTGACTACATGAAAAGAATGGAGACAGTCTTCCTCCAACCCTCAGGTCTGACGCCTGAACAAGACTCATACAGCAGCCTATTGTGTCATGCTGTGTTGACAGGCCTGAGACAAGATCTGAAGACAGCAGTAACTACAACTTGTATTGCATTGGAAACTAAACCACTGTCTGACGTAAAGTCATATATCACCCATGCGGAAAGATAATTGAAGGAAAATGAAACTAAGGACGGAAAGACACTGAAGAAGGCACAACTGATGAACTACTCTAGAGGAGCTAGCGGACATGTGGATGACGGTGGCAATCGTGGAAACCAAAGAGGAAGAGTTAGAGGCCGAGGGGCCCCTGCTGGAGCTGACGGAGGGTGAGACTGGAGGTGCTACAACTATGGGAAGTTAGGGCATATTTCAAGACATTGTCCTGGAGTGGGCCCTGGAGTTTACAGAGGGAGAGAGTGGAGCTGCTACAACTGTGGGAAGGTAGTAGGAGAAGGCCAAGGAAAAGGCCAAGGAGAGTGGCTGTTCACACCTGCAGGTGTGCAGGAGAAAAACCCATTTGGAAGCGGAGGTGAACGTGGGGGATACCAACCATAGGACGAGGCTGAAACAGAAGAAGAAACAAATTAAGAAAACAATGATGAAGAACCAATGCACCCAGTGGGAGCGTCTGGAATTGACTCTGAAGAATTTTTGACTTTTCCCCTGGACGTGGAGTGTGGAGACAGCAAATGGAGACACGGATTCCTGTACTCCTCCGTCTGCCCAGTCAATTTACTAGGAAGAGATTTGATGTGTAAAGTTAATTGATCTGTTTTCTGTACTGAAGAAGGATTGTCATTGGTATCGAGAGAAAATGGAATCTTCCCATGCCTGGTAAACTGTTACTATGCTTGGCACCTGAATGATCAGCATGTTGAGGGGGAGCTAAGAGAGCAGTCCCTCTCTTCCCCATTGCATGATAACTGGGAAGTGGTAACTGGGAAGTGGTAACTGGGAAGTGTCTGATTACCTACATTGTACTGCTGCTGTTCATTCATTCATGAGAAGAAGACCCTGAATACCAACAGAGATGGTCAAAACAAAAAGAGAAAGTTGAGAAGACCATGAAGGTGAAATACATGGGAGAAGGCAGCTAGAGTATTGTTGATGGTTACTAAGATGAGTTTGTATGAAGTCCCTGGCTCTGTTCCCCATTGTAGCTTATCAAAAGCTCCAGGAAGACAATGTAAAGATGTGGGTATTTGTATGAAGAAAGTGATGGAAGCAACTGATTGGATGGCCTGGGAAGGGAAGGACAGTATTCAGCTTATACAGCAACTTTCTCTTCCCCATACTGGGCTACTGCAATGACAACACCACGAAAATAACCAATTCCCGTTGAAACCATGCCTGTGATTTTACAAGATAATTCACACTTTGGCTAAAAGATATCCCTGAAGAACTGTGGGCTAAATCAAAGACCGACATTGGACACATGAAAGGAGCTGCACCAGTTGTGGTAATTCCAAAAAGCACCCACAGACCTTACAAAGCTCTGTACCCTCTTAGCAAAGAAGCTGAAAAGGGTATCATTCCCATTCATAGTGCGTTAGTTGGAATAGGCAACTTGGTTCCCTCCCCAAATTCGCCTTGTAACACACCGACTTTACCTGTCAGAAAACCATCTGCTGGGGCCTCCCGAGTGGCGCAGTGGTCTAAGGCACTGCATCGCAGGGCTAGCTGTGCCACTAGAGATTCTGGATTAGAGTCCAGGCTCTGTCACAGCCGGCTGCAACCAGGAGACCCATGGGGCGGCTTACAATTGTCCCAGCGTCGTCCGGGTTACGGGAGGGTTTGGCCGGGATATCTTTGTCCATATCCTTGGGCGCAGTGCACACTGACATGGTCGCCAGGTGTGCAATGTTTCCTCCGACACATTGGTGCAGCTGGCTTCTGGATTAAGTGGGCATTGTGTCAAGAAACAGTGCGGCTTGGTTGGGTTTCGGAGGACGCATAGCTCTCGACCTTTGCCTCTCCCGAGTCCATACGGGAGTTGCAGCGATGAGACAAGACTGTAACTACCAATTGGGTACCAACAAAATTGGGGAGAAAAAGGGGTAAAAAAAAAACAACAAAACACTTGGTGATAATCATTATGCGCAAGACTAGTAAACAATGATGTACATGCTAGAGCATCCTTGGTGCCTAACACTGTTACCATTTTATCCCAGGTGCCTCCAGGTAGTTTTTGCTTTTCAGTAATTGATTTGGCAATTGCTTTATTGAGCATCCCTGTGACTGAGGAGTGTCAGCACTGGTTCTTGTTTATGTTTCTTGGGGCCAAATGGAAATGGATGGTAATTCCCCAAGGTTACGTGAAATCACCTGCAATCTTTGCCCAAGAAATGTCTCCAAACCTAGAGAGTTTTGATGCTCCGGAAGGGAGTACTTTGGTTCAGTATGCTGACAATTTGTTGTTTTGCTCACAGAGGAGATATGTCACCAGGACACTTGTGCATTGTTGATTTTTCTGGCAGAAAATGGTCATGATGTTTCCCCAAGTAAAATGCAATTATGCCAGAGCTCCGTTCAATATTTGGGTCACAACATTACTTTTGTGGGTCGCACCTTCTCCAAAGGTAGATTAGAGGCAATTAAAGCTTTGCCTAAAGCTGATACCAAGCAGCACATGATGTCTTTGTTGGGTGCGTGATAATGGGATTTATATGGATTCATATAAATGATTATAATTTTCCACCCTGAAACCATATGATTGTATGAAATGTATTAGAATCGTGAGATTATTCTAATGATGTGTGTGGTTTTAGTCAATAGAATTATATATCTGTGTGTGTGTAGTTTATGTCTATTATAGTATCTTAAAAACAGACCGTCTGAGCAAGATTCGGTGCCGACCTTGGCTTATAGTGTGGAAGGACCACCAGAGGCAATTAAGCACAGCTGACGGTACTAATGACATACTCTCCTTCCCCTATAAGAGAGAGAATGGAACCAGCAGAGAGAAGGGGGGAAAACTATCTCTGGAAGATGGCCACAGAGAGAGGGGAGCTATCCAGGAAGAACCACTAAGACGGTGACAATCCCGTGACTTTTTGTTGTAGTTTAAAGATAATCCTATTGTGTTCCTGTTTCATCTGGAGAAGAAGATGTATGTTTTTCCTTGGAAGATTTTCATTGATTATGTTGGAGTGTTTTGTTGACCAAATGCCCTCAATAGAGAACTGTGTTCAATCAAGAAAACCTACTCTTGACTCGTTTATTCCACCTTCCCGCTTTAGAGTGACGCCCAATTACTTGGTCCGCTCACATTGGTGGAGAATGCGGGGATTAGGTGGACGAGTGACACAAGGATAAGTGAGTAAATCAAGATTCTTCCAGTAGACCCGGAGGAACCATTCAAGAACGATGGATAACACCCTACTACAACAATTGATCACGGCACAGCAGACAACCATAGAACTCCTGCAACAACAGCTGAGCCGACGAGAGGAACCTAGAGTTAGGCCAAGAGCGGCTGCTCACGCCATCTTACCTCGTCTCTCCAAGGAGGATGATATTGAGACCTTCCTCATGACCTTCGAAAGGTCGACCACCTTGGAAGATTGGCCGCCCACGGAATGGGCGAGCGCATTAGCCCCTCTTTTGACCGGGGTGGCTCAGGAAGCCTATTTTGACCTGGATTCCCGCGAAGCTGCGGACTATGGGCGACTAAAAACCAAGATCCTGTCCCGGTACCAGCTGACTGCCAGAGATAGGGCTGTAAAGTTCCATCAATGGACCTATACAGCTGATCAACCCGTCCGTGCCCAGATCTTCGCATTAATACGACTGACGAAACAGTGGCTAGAACCTGGAAAGGGAGTAGGACATGTGATAGAGACACTCATAGTGGACAAGATATTGAGAGAATTACCCAGTGACTTAAAAAGAGTTGTGGGGCAAGCCAACCCGTTGTCAGCCGACGACATAGCCCAGGTGGTGGAAACATATCGGTCTACAGGGGAATTGTTAAAAAGTGACAAGGAGGAACGGAAGGAGTCTTCCAATCCCATACCACGACTCACCCCGGCGCGCCCGCCACCGAAACGTCCAAGCCCCCCCGGAGGTGGGAGAAGTCAGCCACCACACAGCAGGGTCGGTGTTATAAATGTCAGTCTCCCGACCATTATGCCCCACAATGTACTAGCAAGGATGAGCCCATGGTCACGGAGTCATCACTGCCTACCCCCACACATCCCGTTTTGAGGGGGCATGATAAACACTGTTGGTTAGCAGAGATAGCCCCAGCCTCAGAGATTCCGGTTCGAGTCGAAGGACAAGATGCGGTAGCAATTTCTGGACTCGGGAAGTATGGTTACGTTAGTAGAGGAGCGGATGCTACCAGACAAAGTAGCCGTATCCTGTATCCATGGAGACACCCACTATTACCCCACTGTGAATCTGCCTATTCTCACTCCAAAAGGAAGGTGTACAGTCAGGGCAGGGAAAGTGCCCCAACTGAAGGTGCCATTATTGATTGGGAGAGACTGTCCCCTATATAAGGAGCTTCGGCAGATGACGTTATGCACGGGAAGAAGGGGAACAGGAAAGAAGAGAAAATCCAAGCCCGAGGTAGTAGTCCTACAAGGAGACGTAGCCGCATCCTCTTCCTCTGCAGCAGAGGAAGAAATAGCGACCCAACGTTTACGACAGATTTTCCAGGAAACCACCGATGAAGACACATGTGAAGGGTTATACACAACGCAGGAAGGAAGGAGCAACCAGGCGCTAAGGGATATATTTGAAGCTCCATCCGAGGAGGGAACCTGGATGGGATTCTCCTTGGTCACCCCTGATGGGGATGGGGAACAACCTCCACGTCCCTCTACCAAGGTTGACCTGCCCCAGGAATTAAAGGAACAGTTCGGCACCTCGCAGCATAGAGACTCAGACCTAAGGGAGGCCATGAGGAAGGTGAAAGTGATCGACGGGAGGAACGTCGACGGATCAGGTGAGCCCCCTCTTCCTTACTATACAATCAGGCGGGGTCTCTTATACTGGGTCGTACGACGAAGGGGGGAAAACCAGGAATTACTAATGGTGCCTAGACCATACAGGGATACAGTTCTACAGTTAGCCCATTCCCACGTCCTAGGAGGACACCTGGCACGAGACAAGACCATTGACAGAATCATGCAGAGATTCTATTGGCCCCGGGTCACCCGGGATGTGGCCAGGTATTGTAGGACGTGTGATCAATGTCAACGTACAGCTCCACGGCCACACCTACGTAACCCTTTGATTCCTCTCCCCATCATAGAGACTCCCTTTGAACGCATAGCTATGGACCTCGTAGGACCCCTCCCAAAATCTGCCACAGGACACGAGTACATCCTAGTGGTTATAGATTACGCTACCAAGTTCCCGGAGGCCATACCCCTGCATAACATGTCGTCAAAGGGAATTGCCAAGGAGTTATTCCTGATGTTCTCTCGTGTGGGCCTCCCCAAGACAATCTTAACCGATCAAGGAACCCCGTTCATGTCCCGGTTGATGAAGGACTTGTGTCGGTTATATCAGGTTCAACAGATACGTACAAGCATATTCCACCCTCAAACAGACAGGTTGTGTGAACGCTTGAACAAAACGATTAAAAGCATGATGAGAAGAGTGGTGTCCAGAGACGGGAAAAACTGGGACATGCTTCTCCCACACTTAATGTTTGCCCTGCGAGAAGTACCCCAGGCATCCACTGGATTCTCTCCGTTTGAATTGCTCTATGGCAGACCCTGTCGAGGAATCCTCGACTTAGCCAAGGAGACCTGGGAGACCCAACCATGCCCCTTTCGATCCACAATAGAACACGTTAACCTGATGAGAGACCGCCTGTCAGCAGTGTGGCCCATAGTCAAGGAGCATATGGAGAAGGCACAAAGGACCCAAGGCCGGGCCTATGATAAGTCCGCGACCCCCCGTGAGTTCCCCGTGGGAGAGAAAGTGATGGTGCTTGTGCCCACGGACGAACATCGCTTGCTGGCGCAGTGGAGGGGGCCCTAAGAGGTAATGAAAAGGGTCTCACCGGTCAATTACCTACTCAAGCAACCTGACTGGAGGAAGAAGGTCCAACTCTATCACATAAACCTGCTGAAGATGTACCATGGACGAGAGGAGGAGGTGGCTTTGATGGCCCTGGAGGGCAAAGGAAAAGAGGAGGCTCTACCACAGGTGCGCCGTGGCCAAACTCTCCTACCGGAGCAGTCAAGACAGCTAGACAAGCTGATTATGAACTTCGGTCGAATATTCTCTCCATTCCCAGGACAAACAGATGTCCTGTTCCACCATATCCACACTGAACCCGGCAAGAAGGTGCATATCCGCCCTTACAGGATTCCTGAGGCTCGCCGAGTCATCGCTAAGAAAGAGGTAAGGGAGAGTGGTCCAGTCCCATAATCCTGGTCCCCAAATCCGATGGTAGTATGAGACTCTGCAACGACTTTAGGGGCATGAATGCCATCTCTACATTCGATGCCTATCCCATGCCCCGCGTGGATGAACTCTTGGAGCGGCTTAGGAAAGGCCAAGTTCATCACTACCCTGGATTTGACGAAGGGGTATTGGCAAGTGCTGGTGGCTCCGGAGGATCGCCCAAAGACTGCCTTCGCCACCCCAGAGGGGCTTTTCCAGTATGTGAGGATGCCCTTCGGACTGCATGGTGCCGCTGCAACTTTCCAATGCCTCATGGATGCCATTTTACGGCCCCATCAAGAGTATGCAGCGGCATACATAGACGATGTGGTCATCCACAGCGAGGACTGAGATAGACACCTCCTGCGATTACGATTATTGCTCGTGAGTTTGGAAGCCACAGGGTTGACAGCCAATCCAAATAAATGCTGCCTGGGCCTGTCCGAAGCGGAATACCTGGGGTTCACCGTGGGGAATGGGAAAATACGCCCACAGGCAGAGAAGACCAGGGCAATTCGTGACTGGCCTCGACCCCGGACCAAGCGAGACGTTCGGGCCTTCTTAGGGATAACAGGATATTATCACCGTTTTATCCCGGGATATGCAACCATTGCCAACCCCCTCACAAACCTCATCAGGAAAAACCTACCAAACCAGGTAGAGTGGAAAGACGAGACGGAAGAGGCCTTTCAATTGCTAAAAGATGGCCTGTGTTCTGATCCCGTTCTACAGGCTCCGGACTTCTCACAAGACTTCATTGTGCAGGTCGATGCCTCGGATACAGGGCTCGGGGCCGTACTAGCTCAGGGTAAAGGTGAAGCAGAGAAGCCGATTCTCTTCATTAGTAGGAAGCTCAGCGATCGGGAACAGAGGTATGCGACCGTAGAGAAAGAGGCCTTAGCCATCAAGTGGGCCCTCGATTATCTCCGGTACTACCTACTGGGTCGGAGGTTTGCATTAGTTACTGACCATGCGCCCCTCACGTGGATGGCTGGTAAGAGAAACAATAACAACAGAATAGCCAGATGGTTTTTGTCTTTACAACCGTTCTCTTACCATGTCATCCACAGGGCCGGATCGAGGAACGGGAATGCAGACGCGCTGTCCCGACACGACCAAGACGGTGCGTCTGGTGCCCGACCCTCCGGTTCGGTCCTGGGGGGGAAGGTATGTGGAAGGACCACCAGAGGGCAGGCTGGGCTTACAGATAGTAGCCCAACAAGGCATGGGAGACAAGGTAACCAGAGGCAATTAAGCACAGCTGACGGTACTAATGACATACTCTCCTTCCCCTATAAGAGAGAGAATGGAACCAGCAGAGAGAAGGGGGGAAAACTATCTCTGGAAGATGACCACCGAGAGAGAGGAGCTATCCAGGAAGAACCACTAAGATGGTGTCAATCCTGTGACTTTTTGTTGTAGTTTAAAGATAATCATATTGTGTTCCTGTTTCATCTGGAGAAAAAGATGTATGTTTTTCCTTGGAAGATTTTCATTGATTATGTTGTAGTGTTTTTGTTGACCAAATGCCCTCAATAGAGAACTGTGTTCAATCAAGAAAACCTACTCCTGACTCGTTTATTCCACCTTCCCGCTTTAAAGTGACGCCCAATTACTTGGTCCGCTCACAATAGTATGAAACACAACTGTAAAAGGGTGGTATGACCTTTGACCTCTATCATGGCTTTCCGTTGTGGTCTGATCAGCCTCATGGGAGGGCAATTTGGATAATGAATTTAAGGTCATTTGTGATAATGATTTTAAGGTAATTGATAATTATGAATGAGTTTATAGTTCTGTGACATATTTGTAAATTGAACCAATGAGAAGAAAGAAATGGCATAGCCTTGGATTAATGGTAGAATTATGTTAAGTATTTAGAACCTAATCCAGGCCAACAGGACAGGGATATTTGACATCTGTGGTGATTCCGGATTATTGATAGATTGATTAAGGTTATCTCGATCCTATGTAATTACTTTAGAGATGGCCACCATAGACAGGGGATTTTTCTAAAATCCATGAGTTCAGACAGTGAGACATTTAGTAAATATTTGGAAATACCCCATATTTAATACTGACTGTTATGAGAAAGAGCAACAGACAGATAGGAGGAAGGGCAGACGGAGAAGCCCTCCCCCCACTGCTGACACCTTGATGGTTTGGGAGCGGAGAGGAGAAGGAGGGGGGGGGGCAGGAAATGAGCAAGATAGAGAGAGAGCAGAAGGAATTTGAGGAGAGAAGATAGGAGTGACACAGAATGGTTAGATAACAGTTACAGAGTGGAGACATAAGGGGAATGAAAGCTTAGTTGGTTTCAGGAACTAAGGTGCCTAGAAACGATTTGGCACAACAGGCCGAAATAGTAGCATTGACTAGTGCCTGTGAAATAAGAAAGGAGAGAAAGGTTACTGTTTACATAGACAAGCACATAGGCATTTAAAACCATGCAAAGCAGCACAGATAAATCTTAAAATAGATAAGACACTTGACAGAGAATTGTTACAGGATAGACATGAACGAACGCCCCAGGGAGAATTGGACATGTGGAGCATGAAAGGGGCGATCCTACAAGATAATGTCAGACATAAGGATCATTTACTAATCTTACTTAAGTCATTGTTTAGATATTCGGCAATATTGATACATGGGCAGAGCCATGTATCAATAGGGGGGATAGGTTAGGACACTTTGTGGCCTATTGGATAATAAACATTTTTTTATATATATAATAGATAAATATTAGGTCAAGATATTATCCCTAGAGTTGGTTTACTAGGATCTATTTCTTTAAATAATGGATGACATTCTAGCTAATCAGATAGAACAAATAGAATGACAGAGTTAGGGACCAGAACAAGTAGGCATAGAAGTTGAAGATATACTAGCAGAACGCATGAGAAAAATGTCATGTTAACCAAACCCGTATATCCAGGATTTTGTGTCCAACAGGTGAATTACAGGAGAAGGTGATTCACTCAATCCAACCAGGAGACGGGGGTGGATCCAGTCCCTGAGGAGAATAGACAGGAAGCAGCCCCGTTGGGAGGGGCCATACCAAGTACTCCTGGTGACAGCCGACTCCTGGTGACAGCTGAAAGAGCTACCTGGGTTCATATCACACATTGCAAGAGGGTAAGACACACTGACACTGTCGAACAATCACAGAGTTAGGAGAAGAACCAAATACCAATAGGGTTTCGGGGGTTACCTCTCTAACGAAGATTCCCTGACCCCGCCCTATCCTCCCTGTGTGCGTTGATAGATGTGAAAGTATGGGCTGGCCTCTAGCTGATGATATGTTCTCTGGGAAAGGGTGGTGCTTTACAGGAGTGCTAATTGGTCTGAGCTGTCTTATTGTGGGAGCCATATTCCTAAAACACCATGAACCATCCGAGAATGCAGAAGGTGGTAACTTGACCCATAGTGTAGACGATGTTGTATGAACCAAGCATAAGAGATCACATGATCTGGGTAAACAAGAAGTGAGAGTGGAGATTGGGATGGATGTCTCAGTGGAGTTCTATGTAGACCAAATGGGGTCTCTGACCCCTTGGCAGTCTAGAACTATGAGCCATTATGGAAGATATCTGTGCAGGTCCCCGTGTCGTTCATGGAAACAGGTCATAACTCACACTGAGAGAGAGGGCTACATAAATCCACATACCCAGTATGAGAGAAGATGGAGTGTAGTGAAGGTGAGGGTTTTTGACTGTAATCCGGAGCGAGAGAAGTATTGCCTAAAGGTACGAATTACCATTAAAAACGTAAAGAAAGAGGATCTAGGGTTATGGTATGTTGGGTTTGATCAGGTTTCGGTTGACACCATAGTACCATTCCGGGTAGAAGAGGTTAGGGCTTGTGGTAGTTCTACAGCCAGTGATTGAGGTGGAAACTGGTTATGGGGATTCCAACCTGTGGTTAGAATGGATTCAGTATACAGCCAGATCAGTAGCTAAAGAAGAATGTTATGCCTGCGCCACAGCCAAACCTCAGTTGAACACCATCCCCTTTCCCCCTGAGGGAATTGATTCACCCAGGGGAATGGCCTGTATGTGTTGAAGGAATTCTAAATTCCTCTGTTTTAATTCCCAATCAAAATTAAACACTCTGTCAATGCATTAAGGGTTTGTAAGACCCTTATTTTATAAGAATGGACAGAGCCCCGGTCTTTAAAGTCAGGTAACAGCCTTTAATTCAAGAGAGTACTAAGTTCATACACATTTTACCACAGGTTATAAACTGAAAATGACGTCAGTGTTTTCTAAATGTTCCATCTCTTCTTGACACTGGTAGAGAGGCCCTATAGTTCTCAAGCCTTTCCTCCTCGCCTAGAGCCAAGGTCAGTCAGTGTAGATAAGCATTCTAGACAGTCTGGAGATAGTCCGTCCCTGCCATCTGGAGATAGTTCATTCATTTGTACAAAGGAACAGACCGTCATTGTACTAAACTCCCGACTACATTCACTAAATTATATTCAATAATGGGAGCAAGAGAGAAAATTCATACATGTACAGTAACATAATAGCCCTTTAATTCATCCTGATTGAAATGTATACATAATTAGTCATTATAGATAAAAATTCCCTTAACAGTATGGTAGAGCTGTTCATGAAGGCAGGGAAGCCAGACAATGACAGTTGCATTGATCTGCATTATCTGTATCTCCATCTGCCCATTACATCCAGACTTCCCCCTTTCACAGTTACAGGAGGAAATTATTATTGTATGTCTCGATACATCACACACGAATGGGACGTAGGGGAAGTAAGGACATGCAATAGGACAGAGAATACAACAGACAAGACAATGAGCGACCTGACTGGGTGGTTGAGGTCCGAGGACTTTAGTACCCCTAAAAACTAAAAACATTTCTCATAAGAAACTAGCTCCCTGGTATACAGAAAATACCCGAGCTCTGAAGCAAGCTTCCAGAAAATTGGAACGGAAATGGCGCCTCATCAAACTGGAAGTCTTTCAACTAGCTTGGAAAGACAGTACCGTGTAGTATCAAAGAGCCCTCACTGCTGCTCAATCATCCTATTTTTCCAACTAAATTGAGGAAAATAAGAACAATCCGAAATGTATTTTTGATACTGTCGCAAAGCTAACTAAAAAGCAGCATTCCCCAAGTGAGGATGGCTTTCACTTTACGGACTTTACGGACAAATTACGGACTCCTCTTTAAATCTGCGTATTCCTTCAAAGCTCAGTTGTCCTGAGACTGCACAACTCTGCCAGGACCTAGGATCAAGAGAGACAATCAAGTGTTTTAGTTAGATATCTCTTGACACAATGATGAAAATAATCATGGCCTTTAAACCTTCAAGCTGCATACTGGACCCTATTCCAACTAAACTACTGAAAGAGCTGCTTCCTTTGCTTGGCCCTCCTATGTTGAACATAATAAATGGCTCTCAATCCACCGGATGTGTGACTCACTAAAAGTGGCAGTAATAAAGCCTCTCTTGAAAAAGCCAAACCTTGACCCAGAAAATATAAAAAAACTATCGACCTATATCGAATCTTCCATTCCTCTCAAAACAATGTGAAAAAGCTGCTGTGCAGCAACTCACTGCCTTCCTGAAGACAAACAATGTACACGAAATGCTTTAGTCTGGTTTTAGACCCCATCATAGCACTGAGACTGCACTTGTGAAGGTGGTAAATGACCTTTTAATGGCATCAGACCGAGGCTCTGCATCTGTCCTCGTTCTCCTAGACCTTAGTGCTGCTTTTGATACCATCGATCACCACATTCTTTTGAAGAGATTGGAAACCCAAATTGGTCTACACGGACAGGTTCTGGGTTGGTTTAGATCTTATCTGTCGGAAAGATATCAGTTTTTCTCTGTGAATGGTTTGTCCTCTGACAAATCAACTGTAAATGTCAGTGTTCCTCAAGGTTCTGTTTTAGCTCTTGGGGATGTCATTCGAAAACATAATGTTAACTTTCACTGCTATGCGGATGACACACAGCTGTACATTTCAATGAAACATGGTGAAGCCCCAAAATTGCCCTTGTTAGAAGCCTGTGTTTCAGACATAAGGAAGTGGATGGCTGCAAACGTTCTACTTTAAACTCGGACAAAACAGAGATGCTTGTTCTAGGTCCCAAGAAACAAAGCGATCTTCTGTTGAATCTGACAATTAATCTTGATGGTTGTACAGTCGTCTCAAATAAAACTGTGAAGCACCTCGGCGTTACTCTGGACCCTGATCTCTCTTTTGACGTATCAAGACTGTTTCAAGGACAGCTTTTTTCCATCTACGTAACATTGCAAAAATCAGAAACTTTCTGTCCAAAAAGGATGCAGAAAAATGAATCCATGCTTTTGTTACTTCTAGGTTAGACTACCACAATGCTCTACTTTCCAGCTACCTGGATAAAGCACTAAATAAACTTCAGTTAGTGCTAAATACGGCTGCTAGAATCCTGACTAGAACCAAAAAATGTATTACTCCAGTGCCCAGCCTCCCTACACTGTTAAGGCAAGGGCTGATTTCAAGGTTCTACTGCTAACCTACAAAGCATTACATGGGCTTGCTCCTACCTATCTTTCTGATTTGGTCCTGCCGTACATACCTACACGTACGCTACAGTCACAAGACGCAGGCCTCCTAATTGTCCCTAGAATTTCTAAGCAAACAGCTTAAGGCCCCTTTCTCCTATAGAGCTCCATTTTTATGGAATGGTCTGCCTACCCATGTGAGGGACGAGGACTCAGTCTCAACCTTTAAGGCTTTACTGAAGACTCATCTCTTCAGTGGGTCATATGATTGAGTGTAGTCTGGCCCAGGAGTGCGAAGGTGAACGGAAAGGCTCTGGAGCAACGAACCGCCCTTCTTGTCTCTGCCTGGCCGGTTCCCCTCTTTCCACTGGGATTCTCTGCCTTTAACCCTATTAAATCAAATCAAATCAAATTTTATTTGTCACATACACAGGGTTAGCAGATGTTAATGCGAGTGTAGCAAAATGCTTGTGCTTCTAGTTCCGACAATGCAGTAATAACCAACAAGTAATCTAACTAACAATTCCTAAACTACTGTCTTATACACAGTGTAAGGGGATAAAGAATATGTACATAAGGATATATGAATGAGTGATGGTACAGAGCAGCTTAGGCAAGATACAGTAGATGGTAACGAGTACAGTATATACATATGAGATGAGTATGTAAACAAAGTGGTATAGTTAAAGTGGCTAGTGATACATGTATTACATAAGGATGCAGTCGATGATATAGAGTACAGTATATACGTATGCATATGAAATGAATAATGTAGGGAAGTAACATTATATAAGGTAGCATTGTTTAAAGTGGCTAGTGATATATTTACATCATTTCCCATCAATTCCCATTATTAAAGTGGCTGGAGTTGAGTCAGTGTCAGTGTGTTGGCAGCAGCCACTCAATGTTAGTGGTTGCTGTTTAACAGTCTGATGGCCTTGAGATAGAAGCTGTTTTTCAGTCTCTCGGTCCCAGCTTTGATGCACCTGTACTGACCTCGCCTTCTGGATGATAGCGGGGTGAACAGGCAGTGGCTCGGGTGGGTGTTGTCCTTGATGATCTTTATGGCCTTCCTGTAACATCGGGTGGTGTAGGTGTCCTGGAGGGCAGGTAGTTTGCCCCCGGTGATGCGTTGTGCAGAACTCACTACCCTCTGGACAGCCTTACGGTTGTGGGCGGAGCAGTTGCCGTACCAGGCGGTGATACAGCCTGCCAGGATGCTCTCAATTGTGCATCTGTAGAAGTTTGTGAGTGCTTTTGGTGAAAAGCTGAATTTCTTCAGCCTCCTGAGGTTGAAGAGGCGCTGCTGCGCCTTCTTCACGATGCTGTCTGTGTGAGTGGACCAATTCAGTTTGTCTGTGATGTGTATGCCGAGGAACTTAAAACTTACTACCCTCTCCACTACTGTTCCATCGATGTGGATAGGGGGGTGTTCCCTCTGCTGTTTCCTGAAGTCCACAATCATCTCCTTAGTTTTGTTGACGTTGAGTGTGAGGTTATTTTCCTGACACCACACTCCGAGGTCCCTCACCACTTTATTTTAAGAATGTGAAATGTCAGAATAATAGTAGAGAGTGTAACGGCTTTCGTCTGGTGGAAGAGAAGCGGACCAAAATGCAGCGTGGTGGTTATTCATGTTCTTTAATAAAAATGAACTAGACATGAAATAACGAACAAAACAAAGAACGAACGTGAAAACCTACAGTATACAGCCTATCTGGTGAACACAAACACAGAGACAGGAACAATCACCCACAAAATACTCAAAGAATATGGCTGCCTAAATATGGTTCCCAATCAGAGACAACGATAAACACCTGCCTCTGATTGAGAACCACTCCAGACAGCCATAGACTATGCTAGATACCCCCACTAAACCACACACCCAATACCTAACAAAGCCCCAAGACAAAACACACCACAATAAACCCATGTCACACCCTGGCCTGACCAAATAAATAAAGACAAACACAATATATTTTGACCAGGGCGTGACAGAACCCCCCCCCTAAGGTGCGGACTCCCGGACGCACATCAAAACAATAGGGGAGGGTCCGGGTGGGCGTCTGTCCATGGTGCAGGACGTGGACCCCACTCTATCAATGTCTTAGTCCCTCCTCCTCGCGTCCTTGGATAGTCCACCCTCGCCGCCGACCATGGCCTAGTAGTCCTCACCCAGAACCCCACTGGACTGAGGGGCAACTCGGGACTGAGGCAGCTCGGGACTGAGGGGTAGCTCGGGACTGAGGGGAAGCTCGGGACTGAGGGGAAGCTCGGGACTGAGGGGAAGCTCGGGACTGAGGGGAAGCTCAGCACTGAGGGGAAGATCAGTACTGATGAGAAGCCCAGCATTGAGAGGAAGCCCAGCACTGAGAGGAAGCTCAGGCAGGTAGTTGGATCCGGCAGATCCTGGCTGGCTGGCAGTTCTGGCAGATCCTGGCTGACTGGCGGATCTGGAAGAGTCTGGCTGACTGGCGGATCTGGAAGAGTCTGGTTGACTGGCAGATCTGGAAGAGTCTTGCTGACTGGCGGATCCTGGCTGACTGGCAGGTCTGGAAAAGTCTGGCTGACTGGCGGATCTGGAAGAGTCTGGCTGACTGGCGGATCTGGAAGAGTCTGGCTGACTGGCGGATCTGGAAGAGTCTGGCTGACTGGCGGATCCTGGCAGACTGACGGCTCTGGCTGCTCCATGCTGACTGGCAGCTCTGGCTGCTCCATGCTGACTGGCAGCTCTGGCTGCTCCATGCTGACTGGCGGCTTTGGCTGCTCTGTGCAGACTGGCAGCTCTGGCGGCTTCTTGCAGACTGGTAGCTCTGGAGGCTTCTTGCAGACTGGCAGCTCTGGCTGCTCCATGCAGACTGGCAGCTCTGGCAGCTCCTTGCAGACTGTCCGCTCCTTGCAGACTGGCAGCTCCTTGCAGACTGGCAGCTCCTTGCAGACTGGCAGCTCTGGCTGCTCCATGCAGACTGACAGCTCTGGCTGCTCCATGCAGACTGGCAGCTCTGGCTGCTCCATGCAGACTGACAGCTCTGGCTGCTCCATGCAGACTGACATCTCTGGCTGCTCCATGCAGACTGGCGTCTCTGTCTGCTCCATGCAGACTGACAGCTCTGGCTGCTCCATGCAGGCTGGCAGCTCTGGCTGCGCTGAACAGGCGGGAGACTCCGGCAGCGCAGGAGAGGAGGAAGGCTCTGGCTGCGCTGAACAGGCGGGAGACTCCGGCAGCGCAGGAGAGGAGGAAGGCTCGGGCAGCGCTGGAGAGGCGAGGCGCACTGTAGGCCTGATGCGTGGTGATGGCACTGGTGGTACTGGGCCGAGGACACGCACAGGAAGCCTGGTGCGGGGAGCTGCCACCGGAGGGCTGGTGCGTGGAGGTGGTACTGGGTAGACCGGACCGTGCAGGCGCACTGGAGCTCTTGAGCACCGAGCCTGCCCAACCTTACCCGGTTGAATACTCCCGGTCGCTCTACCAGTGCGGCGAGGTGGAATAGCCCGCACTGGGCTATGCAGGCAAACCGGGGACACCGTGCGGAAGGCTGGTGCTCTGGATAAGAGCGTCTGCTAAATGACTTAAATGTAAATGTAAATGTAAGCCGGCTTCATGGCATTTGGCTCGACGCTCAATCTAGCCCGGCCGATACGCGGAGCTGGAATATACCACACCGGGCTATACAGCCTATCTGGTGAACACAAACACAGAGACAGGAACAATCACCCACGAAATACTCAAAGAATATGGCTGCCTAAATATGGTTCCCAATCAGAGACAACGATAAACACCTGCCTCTGATTGAGAACCACTCCAGACAGCCATAGACTATGCTAGATACCCCCACTAAACCACACACCCAATACCTAACAAAACCCCAAGACAAAACACACCACAATAAACCCATGTCACACCCTGGCCTGACCAAATAAATAAAGACAAACACAATATATTTCGACCAGGGCGTGACAGAGAGAGTGAATTATTTCCGCTTTTATTTATTTAATTAAATTCCCAGTGGGTCAGAAGTTAATATACACTCAAGCAGTATGCTTGGTGTCATTGTCCATTTGGAAGACACATTTACGACCAAGCTTTAACTTCCTGACTGATGTCTTGAGATGTTGCTTCAATATATCCACGTAATTTGCCATCCTTATGGTGCCATCTATTTTGTGAAGTGCACCAGTCCTTCCTGCAGCAAAGCACCCCTACAACATGATGCTGCCACCCCCGTGCTTCACGGTTGGAATAGTGTTTTTCGGCATGCAAGCCTCCCACTTTTCCTCCAAACATAACGATGGTCATTATGGCCAAACAATCCTATTTTTGTTTCATCAGACCAGAGGACATTTCTCCAAAAAGTACGCTCTTCATCCCCATGTGCAGTTGCAAACCGTAGTATGGATTTTTTATGGCGGTTTTGGAGCAGTGGCTTCTTCCTTGCTGAGCGACCTTTCAGGTTATGTCGATATAGGACTTGTTTTACTGTGGATATAGATACTTTTGTACCTGTTTCCTCCAGCATCTTCACAGGGTCCTTTGCTGTTGTTCTGGGATTGATTTTCACTTTTCGCACCAAAGTACTTTAATCTCTAGGAGACAGAACGTGCCTCCTTCCTGAGCGGTATGACGGCTGCGTGGTCCCATGGCGTTTGAAAATTCCTCCCAAGGATGAACCAGACTTGTGGAGGTCTACAATTTTCTTCCTGAGGTCTTGGCTGATTTCTTTTGATTTTCCCATGATGTCAAGCAAAGAGGCACTGAGTTTCATGCACAAAGTAGATGTCTTAACCAACTTTCCAAAACTATAGTAGAAAAACAAGTTTTAATGACTCCAACCTAAGTGTATGTAAACTTCTGACTTCAATTGTATTACATCCATTTATTAAAGTGGACAGAGATTTGAGTCTGTATGTTGGTAGCAGCCTCTCTATGTTAGTGATGGCTGTTTAACAGTCTGATGGCCTTGAGATAGAAGCAGTTTTTCAGTCTCTAAGTCCCAGCTTTGATACACCTGTACTGACCTCAGCTTCTGGATGATAGCGGGGTGAACAGGCAGTGGCTCGGGTGATTGTTGTCCTTGATGATCTTTTTGGCCTTCCTGTGACATCGGGTACTATAGGTGTCCTGGAGGGCAGGTAGTTTGCCCCAGGAGATGCGTTGTGCAGAACGCACTACCCTCTGGAGAGCCTTGTGGTTGTGGGCTGTGCAGTTGCTGTTCCAGGTGGTGATACAACCTGACAGGATGCTCTTGAGTGTGCATCTGTAAAAGTTTGTGTTTTAGGTGACAAGCCAAATTTCTTCAGCCACCTGAGGTTGAAGAGGCGCTGTTGCACCTTCTTCACCACGCTGTCTGTGTGGGCAGACCATTGCAGTTTGTCTGTGATGTGTATGCCGAGGAACTTGAAACTTTCCACCTTCTCCACTACTGTCGCGTCGATGTGGATGGGGGGTGGTGCTCCCTCTGCTGTTTCCTGAAGTCCACGATCATCTCCTTTGTTTTGTTGACGTTTTGTTGCCATGATTAAAAGTGTTAGTTTGCACTTTCAGTTTGCGTGAATCCTGCCATCAATCCACGGTTTCTGGTTAGGGAAGGTTTTAATAGTCACTGTGGGTACAACATTACAGATACTCTTGCTAATAAGCGTATACATCAATGTTGTTATCTGAGGCTACCCGGAACATATCCCAGTCCACGTGATCGAAGCAATCTTGAAGCGTGGAATCTGATTGGTCAGACCAGCGTTGGATATACCTGAGCGTGGGGGTTTCCTGTTTTAGTTTCTGTCTATAGGCTGGGAGCAACAAAATGGAGTCGTGGTCAGATTTCACGAAGGGAGGGCGGGGGAGGGATTTGTATGCATCGTGGAAGTTAGAGTAGCAATGGTCCAGAATGCTACCAGCTCGTGTCGCACTGTCGATATGCTGATAGAATTTAGGAAACCTTGTTCTCAGATTAGCTTTGTTAAAATCCTCAGCTACAATAAATGCATCCTCAGCATATAGGATATATAGTTTACATAGAGTCCATAATCGAAGAGAATTCTCTTGGTAGATAATGCGGTCGGCATTTGATTGTAAGGAATTCTATATCAGGTGATCAAAAGGACATGAGTTCCTGTATGTTGTTGATTACAACCATGAATCTTTAATCATAAGGTTTACACTCCCACCCTTATTCTTGCTGTGTGAAGAAACCGGGTGGCTGTACCGACTCTGACAACATATCCCGAGTGAGCCATGTTTCCGTGAAACAGAGAATGTTACATAGATTGGACATTGGTGAGTAATATGGTCAGAAACGGTGGATGGTGTGCTCGCCTTCTAAGTCTAACCAGTAGGCCGCTCCTGCGGCACCGCGTTGTTTTGGGTCGGCCTCTGGGATAAGATCACATGTCCATTGTGGAGGTCCGAACAAAGGATCCGCTTCTGGAAAGTTGTATTCCTGGTCGTAATGTTGGTAAATTGACATCGCTTTTAAATCCAGTAGTTCGTCCCGGCTGTATGTAATAAGACTTGAGATTTTCTGGCCTAACAATATCAGAAATAATACATAAAAAACAAATTACTGCATAATTTCCTAAGGACCTGAAGAGAGGCGACCATCTCTGTCGGCGCCATTATTGCTGTCTTTTGAGAATGAACTGACAGATACATTGGATTATGATGAAATCATCACCATATTCAACTCAAAGCCGTCTATGCCTTGTGATGTAGGTCACTGCTGTGTGGGTTGGGGCCAGTTAAGGTAAGAGCAGGTTTGTCACTTTGCCAAGTAAATCTGACTATGCAAGTTGACTAACCATTCCTAGTAGAGATGCCACGTAACCCTGACCCCATGACGTTTTTTGCATTATATAACCACAGAGGTCCACATTCGCTTGCTAGGCCAGACAATACTTTACTCCCACCCATCTCAGTAGCAGGGGTGATGACAGTCCCTTGGTGTATTAGAGGAGAAGGAATTAATCATTTGGGTGAACTACAATGTAATTGTATAATGTACTACAACGGGTCCAATATCTGTAAGTTAACTGTTAACAATGCAGACACTGGTAATGTTACTTATGGTATTTCAGTCTGCAATGTTCTTATCCCTTTGAGAGGAGCCCCAAATGACACCTATTGGTTGTGTGGGAAAATGGCTTACTATAGCCTGCCCCTGAACTGGGGAGGTAGTTGTACTGTTGGGTTTGTGGTAACATCTATGCGAACTGTTCCAAACAATGATAAGAGTCTGGGGGCTCTGTTTAGAGACTACAAACCTCCTGGAATGAGGAGAGCTCAGAGGTCTGTGGCTGGCGTCACTCATACTCAGGCACCTGCCTCCAGGTTCTTTGGTGTGTTTTTTCCAGGGTTTGGAGTTGCATGTGCCCTAGAACAAATTTGTGATATCTCCAAACATGTGGAGGAAATTGGCAATGCTACTCAAAATTCCCCAGAACAATTGAATGATGAACTGAAAGAATTACGTAATTGGCTCTGGGGCACTTGTGCAATAATTGGAGATGAATTTTGCATTTTTGTCCCAGATCGGTACTCTAACGTTACGGTCTTGCCGAATTTAAATTTTTTCAATTTTTTCTTTATTTTACTAGGCAAGTCAGTGAAGAACAAATTCTTATTTTCAACCTTTCAGTTACTAGTCCAACGCTCTAACCACTAGGCTACCCTTCTGCCCCAATACATTGCCACTGTGCCTAAGAACAATTCCCCACAGCCTGAGTTGACACTTGCAGCTTGGTTGAAATCTGTGTTAGGGAGTTGGGGATCCCAGATTGTTACAGATCCCAGATTTTTTTCTTAGTATGTCTAATTGTATTACTAACACATTGTAAGGCTATTTGTGCCTCACAAGCTGGGAAAGTTTCGGGCAGCCATTATGTTTAATGCTCCTCAAGAGGATGGTGAGACTGATGAGCTGCCGAGTGAGAATTGGAGGTTGTTTTTGTTTGACAAGTTTAGAAGGCCCTAGCGGATTTGTTTTATGTTTTGACTAGTCTCAGGAACAGTTGGTGACACAGTTTGTGTATGGAGGAATCCTCACTATCACTGTTCCTCAACTTGGCAGTACGCCCAGAATATTGCTATGGGAACAACCGAGGTATCTCAGTTTCAAGGTCTCAACTTGTGAGGTATTGGTCAGTCACATGTGCGAGCCACCGGTAGTGATGAAATAATTATGCTAAACATGTAAATATAACTTGTCTGTGCATAGCTGTTGTCATGACGTGGCCCTTTCTGGGTGTAGATCGGGGCTTCCCCCTCTCTCACTCTCTCCTACACCCAGGTTCTGTTATCTCAGGTCGTAAATTCCTGGCGGAGACTCTCTCCCCCTTTTCATGCAGAGAGAGATCACAAAGTGAACAAAGGATTTTGTACATACTACCTCAATCAGCCTGACTAACCGGTGTCTGTATGTAGCCTCGCTACTTTTATAGCCTCACTACTGTATATAGCCTTTTTACTGTTGTTTTATTTCTTTACCTACCTATTGTTCACCTAATACCTTTTTTGCACTATTGATTAGAGCCTGTAAGTAAGCATTTCACTGTAAGGTCTACCTACACCTGTTGTATTCAGCGCACATGACAAATAAACTTGGATTTAAATTATGTAATGTGATGTTAACCTTTAATATTTTGAGAATTGTATTCCCTGTAAAGTTTAACTAGTCAGTGGCCACACCCCGTGAGCACAGACATGATCTGGCGTCATGGAACCGCCCTTTGTATTGTTACGAATAAAACTCCCCCTGAAGAAATCCTCTTCAGACTAAGCAAACCCACAGTGGGAGCTGTGATTATGAATAGTTGAGTACCAAGACTAGAGAACTATACCATGTGGAGCATTGGCTACATGGCTGAAAGAGGTTCAACTCTGAGACTATCGATCCCTACAGAATAAGAGCAAATCTTAGATACTAATTACTGACTCTCCAGCAGACTGACCGACAATTCCAACAGAGAAGACAACAACGACATATGGGTGTAAATATATTGCAATTATTCCCGAATGAGCAAGCGTTCATGTGCAAAGGATTAGCATTCCAGTGAATATAATTATCCACTGTGTGTAGTAAATCCATTTAGTCTTTCCCGCTCCTTTATCAGACCACACCCCCTTTTCTTTGTATACCAAGCCGTCATATCAGTTTAGCCCACTAGGGGTTCTTCCCTATCATTGTTTGTAACCAATATCTACTGTTTGTTATGCATTTCTGTGATTATTTAGTTAGTTAGTAGATAAATGATTTAGCCAATTGGTGTATGGATGATTCAGGATTTAGGCTGGGTTCGTGTAGATAACCAAGAATTCTACGACGTTTGAAATGAGACTGACGTAAGGTAAAGAATAATTCATTAATAGAAGACTAATTGATAAGATATTAAAATATCTTAAGAGTTATATTCGGAAAAGTATAACTTTGTAATCTGAAGATTTTCCGTGGTGCCCTGACTTCCTAGTTAATTAAATGTACATGATTTTTTTTTTAACCTTTATTTAACCAGGCAAGTCAGTTATGAACAAATTCTTATTTTCAATGACGGCCTGGGAACAGTGGGTTAACTGCCTGTTCAGGGGCAGAACGACAGATTTGTACCTTGTCAGCTCAGGGGTTTGAACTCGCAACCTTCCGGTTACTAGTCCAATGCTCTAACCACTAGGCTACACTGCCGCCCCTAATCACGCAATAATAATTACAGAGAATTGATTTGACAGTATTCACCTTCAATGATACTAAAGACACGACACTGTACATAAGACAACTGTTGGGACCGCCCCAGCTGAGTTTTCTGATAGACCTGTACAGTGTGCAGAGTTTGTTGTTGTAACCTCTCCACTTCAGGTGTCCTGGTGTTGAATTTCCACCACAGTAGGCCTCACTCTAGCCTGTTGTCAATAACTTCACACTTAAAGGTAAGGCCTCACACTTTAACATTTATGGCTATGGCTAGGATAAGCCTGTTCAGAGGATAGGATACTGTATATGACATGACAGACATGTTTTCCCACCCAATGTGGGATAGATCCAAAATGTACCCACATCACTATTATGTAAATAGATCGATAAATGTTACAGACATTGCTGTGAAAACATAATATTCCTTTGACAGGTATGCCTATTATGAATTATATTTTGGGTACCACATGAGCAAAAGTATGTGGACACCTACTCATCGAACATCTCATTCCAAAATCATGGGCATTATTATGGAGTTGGTCCCCCCTTTGCTCTATAACAGCCCCCACTCTTCTGGGAAGGCTTTCCACTAGATGTTGGAACATTGCTCCAGGAACTTTCTTCCATTCAGCCACAAGAGCATTTGTGAGGTTGGGCACTGATGCTGGGTGATTAGGCTTGGCTCGCAGTCGGCATTCCAATTCATCCCAAAGGTGTTCGATGGGGTTGAGGTCAGGGCTCTGTGTTGGCCAGTCAAGCTCTTCCACACCGATCTCGTCAAGCCATTTCTGTATGGACCTCGCTTTTTGCACGGAGGCATTGTAATGCTGAAACAGGAAAGGGTCTTCCCCAAACTGTAGACACAAAGTTGGATGCACAGAATCGTCTACAATGTCATTGTATGCTGTAGCGTTAAGAAGTCCCTTTGACTGGAACTAAGGGGCCTAGCCCGAACCATGGAAAACAGTCCCAGACCATTATTTATCCTCCACCAAACTTTACAGTTGGCACTATGCATTCGGGTAGGTTCGCAAAACCCAACTTCGTGCGTCAGACTGCCAAATGGTGAAACGTGATTCATCACTCCAGAGAACGTGGTTCTACTGCTCCAGAGTCCACTGGCGGTGAGCTTTACACCACTCCAGCCAACACTTAGCATTGTGCATGGTGACCTTAGGCTTGTGTGTAGCTGCTCGGCCATGAAAACCCATTCCATGAAGCTCCCGACGAACAGTTCTTGTGCTGACGTTGCTTCCAGAGGCCGTTTTGTTTGTATAGTGTATGTATACATCAGATATGGTATGTTTTTCTTCCTGTAGGATGCTCTTTGGTTCAGGGCTAGCCATCCTCCTCCTCCTGGCCACATCCAGTGCACAGACCAGCCCACAGCCCTGTCAGTGTTCAGCCCTACACCCTGCAGGACTACAGATCAACTGCAGCTCCCTGAGCCTCAGAGAAGTCCCACCTTTCTCTCCAGACACCACTAGCTCCACTTCCAGAACAACCAGCTTTCCACAGTACCTCCAGGGCACTTCGACAGGCTGCAATGCCTGAGAAGGGTCACCCTGTCTGGGAACCCTTTCCACTGTAACTGTGAAATCCAGTACCTAAGTACCTGGCTGAAGAGGAACGGTGCTGTCGTGTCTGGTGGGGGGCCCACCTGTGCCAGCCCAAGTCGTGTGGCACACACAGCAATCACTGTGCTCAGTGATGCCTACTGGATCAGAGACACGCATGGTTTGAGGCTGACTCTCTGAAGTCGCTGGAGCCCAAACACAGGAGGACACTCCAGAGGCTCTCTGTTGTCTGAGGAATGTGAGAACTCCGCCTCTCTCACCGGGTGATGCGAGCATGGACGAGGGAGTGTGACCAAAGTTAGGGAAAGCTGAACTTTATGCAAATACTCTGTGACATCACGCCATTTTTTTGTTGTAGTTGAATCTTACCCCCTTTTTCTCCCCAATTTCGTGGTATCCAATTGTTTAGTAGCTACTATCTTGTCTCATCGCTACAACTCCAGTACGGGCTCGGGAGAGACGAAAGTTGAAAGTCATGCATCCTCCGATACACAACCCAACCAAGCCAGACTGCTTCTTAACACAGCGCCATCCAACCTGTTAGCCAGCCACACCAATGTGTTGGAGGAAACACCGTGCACCTGGCAACCTTGGTTAACACGCACTGCGCCTGTCCCACCACAGGAGTCGCTGGTGCGCGATGAGACAAAGATTTCCCTACCGGCCAAACCCTCCCTAACCAGGACGACGCTAGGCCAATTGTGCATCGCCCCACGGACCTCCCGGTCGCGGCCGGTTACGACAGAGCCTGGGCGCGAAGCCAGAGTCTCTGGTGGCGCAGCTGGCGCTGCAGTACAGTGCCCTTAACCACTGCGTCACCCAGGAGGCCGACATCGCGCCATTTTTGACCAATCGAAGCTCACTATAGCTTCCAGCCCCTACTGGATTGGCTGTTGATACCTAGCACAACCCATCTTGCTTGCTAGCACCCACATGAGGGTGAAGCTTCTTTTTTATTTGACCTTTATTTAACTAGGCAAGTCAGTTAAGAACAGATTCTTATTTACAATGACGGCCTACACCGGCCAAACCCGGACAACACTCGGCTAATTGTGCGCCGCCCTAAGGAGTTGTGCTCCGCCCTATGGGACTTCCAATTACGGCCGGTTGTGATACAGCCTGGATTTCGAACCAGGGTGTCTGTCGTGACGCCTCAAGCACTGAGATGCAATGCCTTATACAGCTGTGCAATTCGGGAGACATTTAGGTGTTGTAAAATTTGCAAATATTGTTAACACTAGATAAGTGAGAATATTTATTTCTGAAACTGAAGATGTGTGCATGAGGACAGTAAGAAGAAAACCGGTAGGATATATGACAAGATAAGCATGTTTTATTTTCTATGGAGTCGTTTGTTTTCATGTTAACAAACCCATGCTATATCATCAGCACTGAAGAACAGGTAGCCAGCTTTTTTTCTTTTTTTAAGGCTACGCTATTTTCATATCTTATAAAATATGTAACGCATCAACTGAAATGCATGGTTAATACACCTATGATAGAATAGCTTCTCTTATATTCCTATATTTTATATAAATATAAGTGGCTAGATACAGTCTTTGCATCTGTGGTCAAAGTTTAAACGCATACGACAAATGGTACATTTACAACAAAGGGCAGGTTTACTAGCTCGGCAAGATATGGTAACATTAAATGAGAATGAATCGTTTTGTTCCGTGCAAATACAGGTTACATGGTTTACATTGCTAGAAATAATGTAGACAGCACAGTTGAAGGACGGCATTGCACCCTAAATATCAAATAGGTGTTCTTACAGTACAGGGCCCGGTTTCCCAAAAGCATCTTAAGGCTAAATTAATATTAGAACCATCTATGCATAGATGTAACAGACAAAACGTATGGTAGACAGTAATATGGTCAGTTTGAGAAGGAATTGAAAACATATGAATTACATAGAATTCATAAAAATATTTATAACTTATTGTAGTCATTAAGATACATAAGACCACTTAAACCAAATTAACAATTTTAAAGATTGTCATAATCTTTGTACATAATCACAACTAAGAAAATACTTATTCATAATACTATTAAATAAGGCTTTCATTAAAATCAACTGCCATTCCGTAAAAGCGGGTAATTGTGCAGAACTTAAATCGTTTTAAGCCCACTATAGAACAATACAACAGAATGAATAACAGTTAAATCTCACTACAGTACTTTACACCGTTTTGAGTTTGAATATGACCTATTAAGTTCCTTCAATGCACTGCCAAGTTGTAAACACTGTCCAAAGTAACTCAGTAAGTGGTGTTTCCCAGTTAAGACTAATCTGGTCCATCGTATCATACAAAACAAATCTGCACAACACTGGATATTGATCAGGTCTGCTCTGTATCAATTTTTAGGAACCCCCTCCTTTTTAAGCCAGAACCATAGAATTTGAACATAATCAATTCTAATTCTATGGCCGGCACAGGCAAACCTGAGACCTCTACTAAGGAGGTCTCCATGACGACACCAATCTGAAAACATTACTGAGGCACAAACTTCTCCTGCTCAAAGATAAGCTCCACGGCGTCAGCCACATCCTGCACGATGTGCCCGGGTTCTACCAACGCCGGGTCAAAGCGGAAGTCGCGATGCCCGTGAAACACAGTCTCCTTGATGCACTTGTTGGCATAAGTGGGCACCTCCGTGTGGGGGTTGTACACCCCAGTACACACCAGGATGGACTTGCAGGAGGTGGCGGAGGGGGGTGCCAGCTCGCTCTCCCAGGCGTTCTCTACGTGGTCATTGTCCTGGGGAAGGGGTGCATTAGAGCCAGTGCCAGTGGCCATCTTGGCGACAGCTTTGGAGTTCTTCCTCCTGTTCCTCTCCTTCAGGTAACAACTGTAGAGGTTGGCCCCATAGATGTCAGTCATCAGGTTATCCCTGAGGGAGTAGAGAGGCAAAGGAAAGGAAATCAAGGAGAGGAATCAGGTAGTACAGAAATTACATCCCACATCATGGACATCAGCACATGCAGGTGCAGAATCTTAATTTGACCAGTATTGTCGCATCAATATAATCCTGTAACAACAAGATTTGAACATTCAAATTTTCCACCAATGTAATGTTTAATCTGTGGTTAGGCTATAATTAGGTTATATGAAAAGTGCAATACTGTTAATATAACTGTAGTGCGGATTTCAGTGAATGTATCGAAATCTCAAAGCTCATCTGCATTTCCTGCGGTGCAGGAAAATTCTCAGCCACAACAGTGATCAAATTAAGAGCCCGCACTTATAACAACTACTTTAGCTTCCAGATGAAATCTAGCTGTGCTTTGAATCCCCAAAAATCAAACAAGTAATTATAATGATATGTTATCATTCTGTAATTACCCATTTTTTACCTAGTAGTATATTTGTTCACGTAAAATAAATGGCCACCATTTTCGCTGTCAACAGTGAGATGACAGGGGTCTTACCCAATAGCATAGAGGGAGGTGATGGGCTGTGTCCAATTTCTCTCCACAGCCTGGCCTCTGATGAGGTACTCAGCAAAGTGGTAGGTCAGTTCACTGGGCTTCCCCATCAGAGCTTTGTACTTCACCTCTTTACCCGTTATCTTCTTGTAGATGTTCTCCAGGCACACCAGGAATGTCCCATGACCAAACCTGGAGTTGAGATCATATAAAGAAGCAAACATGTAATGAAAACATGATCAATTAAACTAATCAAACTCATTGAACCGTTTTCTTGAAGGCCAGACTTCAATGAGCTTAGTCCCGTTTTGCATCCAGGACATTAATAGATTCTATGGTGAAAAACACAAATGTCTTTCTTCCTATTCATATCTGCCTGCCTTTTCACCACTTTTCAATAACAGCTCTGATTCACTGTGGTTACCGTGGAGACTGGGCCTCAGCCATCCACATGAGATCCATGTTGCAGGCCAGCAGGGGGAGGTGGGGAAGCTTTTGGGTCTGGTGGGCTCCGCTCAGGTTCCCATTGGTCAGAAGGATATCAATTATCAGCTGGAGGTTGGTCTCCCATCGGATGGGCTCCCCAAACAGAATAACCGCTGGACCGGGAAGAGAAAAGATGTGGAATATGATATACAATTGCGATTATGGTGACAGTTCAACAACAAGATCAATCAGAAGAAGAGAATCCATTTACAAACCTTCTACTGTGGGAAGGTTGGCAATAGGACTGGACTGAAATGAAAATAAGAAATGGAAGGTGCTTAGGAAAGCCTCTGAAATATAGCCTGTCTATGGATCTTATACATCGGCTCGAGTCTCACCGGCAGTTTGGGCCGTCTGTTGTGGTCCACCATGTCCAGCAGAGGAAAGGATTCTCTCAACATGTCGATACTGACCACATTCTGGAAGCCCAAGCTTATAATTTTAAGGATTACACCACCAATGTATAGCATGGTCATTATAATCTGTCATGCACTGATCTGTTTTTACCTAATATTGTGCTCATCTCCACCCCCCTCTAGGTGTCGCCCATCTTCCCCACTTATCCCCTGGGTATTTATACCTATGTTTTCTGTCTGTCTGTGCCAGTTTGTCTTGTTTGTTCAAGTCAACCAGTTTTCTCAGCTCCTGTTTATCCCCAGGCTCTCTTTTTCTCGTCCTCCTGGTTTTGACCCTTGCCTGTCCTGACTCTGAGCCCGCCTGCCTGACCACTCTACCTGCCTTGACCTTTTGTTTGTCTGCCCCTGTTGTTGCAATAAACATTGTAACTTCAACACAGTCTGCACTTGGGTCTGATATACCTGATATAATCAGCTTGTTAATTCATTTCTAGGTCATTTTTATTTTTTATTTACCTAGGCAAGTCAGTTAAGAACAATTTTTAATTACAATGACGGTCTAGGAACAGTGTTAACAGGTTAACAGCCTTGTTCAGGGGCAGAATGACAGATTTTTACCTTGTCAGCTTGGGGATTCGATCTAGCAAACTTTCGATTACTGGTCCAAAGCTCTAACTACTAGGCTACCTGCCACCCCGATATTCTCTTAAGTCAAGTAGATGCTTTGATAATGTCTGACAATACATATTGTATTTCAAAAGGATACTTTTTGGCAATATCCAGGACGGGCCCTTGTCCTGACACCAGAACACACTTGTCATGGTATTTCTTGAACATCCTCAGTGGACTGTGTGACATCATCACCTGGTCCATGGTGATCTGGTAACAAAAACACCAGTCAGATAGGCTGAGCCAGACCTACAGCAAGCAATATCTTCAAGAGGACCTAATTGGTTTGATTTTCTGTGCAACGGGACATACATACAGTTGAATTTCATGTCAAAAGGCTGTGTACAATGCAGGTCATTATCTACCTCTGCTGGTCCTAATATTTAGCCATCATATGGCTGAGAACTTGTTTAAAGTCAAAAGACAATGCACCACATTAACATGTACAGCATGAGTGGCTAACTGCCCACACAGGGACTAGAATTCAAGTTTGTCTTAATCATTACAGATTGTGTGGCAGAAGAGAGCAGTGAGACACTTACAGGCACTCCCAGGATGTGCGAGAGCTGGTCTGCTTTCATCTGCCGCATACAATTCCCTGCGTTGGTGACAAAAACAACTGGTACCACAAATTGTCCCTGGGAGTTGACCAGTTTTTGGAAAGCCTTTTTTGCAGCAGGGATGGGTATCTTTCCCCGGACAAGCACACCATCGATGTCAAACAGCAGGCCAAAGCATGGCTGTGGCTGGGATAGGAAGAGAGAATGATTCATATGCCACATTCTAGATCGCTACATTATGACATAAAACTGTAATGTTGACATCATGCATCATTAGAAATATTCCACTCAACAATATAAGACCCATCCCCAAAGCATGGGTCTGAGTTGACACACAAGACAGGATGCAGGACCATGCGTGTGGTTCTGTTTTAAATATGAATCTAGACTAGTAATGATTTAGTTTCTGTATGTTACAACACACAACTATTTCCAGGGTATTGCTCAACAGTCTTAACCTCATACGACCATCCTGAAGTCCCGTAAGTTTACAATCTGTTTCGCTATTGGTGTGGATCAGGCTACAACAGTCTAGCCTCTAGGTAGATGTGGAAGGAAATATGAATTGTGGAGGCAGCTCACATAAAGAGAAAAGAAACTAATATGTGATGTGAGGGTAGAAATTCATAGGCCCTGTGATTATTGGGACTTTCCTCTTATCAAAGCCACTTTACTGACAGGCCCAATATGCCATATGGAAACATATGCACCTCTGAGGCCTATTATTTAGAGAGAGAAATTATAAACGCAATTGTAAATGACAACTTGTTCTCAACTTGCCTACCTGGTTAAATAAATAAATAAAATAGGCCAAAAAATATCAGCCTAGGGCTACTATAGGCCTATCGATTCAAGATCGCGATTTGGCATAAACAAATGAGACGATGTTTTGACATATATGGAAAATCTGATTGTTTTTTACTGGCCATGTTACAATTCAAATGTGCATTTGTCTATATTTTGTCAATCGTAGGTTTAAGTCTCCAGAAAAAAATACGATAGGTTGTGGGTGTCTTTATTAATTTGTTTGTTTCAAGAAAATACCCGCTCTTTTTGAGCGATAACATTCGGAGACATAAAAATGTGCCCGTTTGGATTTTGAAAACGGATTGGGAAAAACTAACATTTGGGGACCCAAAGCGCCCATCCCTCAAAAATACCAGTGCAATTCTACATTTGTTGGTATTCCTATTACAAGGAGACATTGGCTACAATGTATCAGCTGACAGTGCAGAATTCATTTGGAAGCAACAGCTTCGCAGTTCGAATCGTACCTTGCTAATAGACACGATTCCGCTAAACCCGCACTCAGAACCGGCAAATCCAGCTCTTCGCCTGACTTGTCGGTTACACAGGGCGTTCAGAGCTCGGTAAAACGGCAGGAGTCCCCTCATCTCCGCCTACTTTCACCCGCGACCGAAAAATAATGAAGCACCAAATAAAAAAACCGGCTTGGATTGAGCTTGTTTTCTTCCGATTTTTTTTCTATGCACGGCGAAATGACGACATATGAGGACTTCCTTTTATTGCTTTCAATACAACTGGGAACTGAAAAAACGAGGTCAAATCATGACGTCAGTAGTGTTCAGGTCGGAGCTCTAGAAAGATGCTCTTGTTTCCGTCCTTCCAAATTCCGAGTTGGATTATCGTTCGAAACGATTATTTCGAGTCGGTGCTTATTTTTTCTCCGCGACGTCACAGTTGTCTTGACCGCACGGAAGTCGGGAGATTTCCGAGTTTTTATGCACTCGGCATTTTATTACGCAGTTGAAAATCGTAAACAGCGGCAGAACTAGACTGCGGCCCCAGCTGCCATTTTGAACATCAGGTGGAGCAATAGAAATGCAGGGGATAACAGCAGCAAGGATACTGGCCATTTTAGAAGTATATATTGGTGCAGTGCAGTAGACAAAATTCCTCAAAGTAATACAAGTATTAATTGACTTAATCCATGTTTCAATTGATTTATTTCCATTTTCTGAGACCAAATAAGGGCCAAACTGACTGCAAAATTGACAACAGGGAGAGCTGAAACACAAGTGGGTCTTTATATATAGGTTGGCTAAATTTACACTGCAAGTGCCATCCAAGGGTAATTTGACATGGAAATCTGAGCTATGGGTTAGAGATGACAGGAGGATTCCCTATGGAGTTTGCCAGAACCTGTTCTATATTCTCTCTGGGAAGAAAAGTCTGCCTAGTCCTGTATTATAACTGTTGACAATGTGGAGCCACCCACAATCAATGAGTTTGTCAATTTGGAAAGGAAATGTTACATGACACATTTCTAGGGCAGGGTTTAAGTTGTTCTACAAACTCAGAACTGCTGACCAATACAGAATATATACACAACTACATTCAAGAAAGCAATACAATACCTAGAAGAAATAAGCATTGAAATAAATGCAACCACAAGAATCTTCCTCCCCGTGCTCCTCCTGCTTTATTGATAGTTTAAAATTACATTTCTATGTTCTACGACTTCAGATGCGTTTTCCTTCCGACTTAAAAACTGAGTACAAGCAAATTTGATTTTTTTTTTTACAGTAGTCTAAGTGATATTGTACAAAAATAACATTTGATTTCTGTGAAAACATTCTCCATTCCGAAATAACTGCTAATTCTGATGATCTGACAACTGTTTTTGTTGCTAATTGTTCCTCCAAGGTAAAAGTTTCCAAAATAATTTTTGGGGGAAACACCTACCATGGTCTATTTACTGATACTCCTTTAAATTGTAAACAGATTTCTTTTTATAAAAGAACAGAAGATTCTTTAAATTCTTCCAAAATGTAATGGCATTTATCGATATAACATGCAGTTTGTTATCGCCCGGCACTTAGCTGCTTGTTGGGCCCAGATGCAAACAGCTCATATGTTGTGAACTGTTTCCCATGTCATACTCTCTTGGCCAACTCATGTTATCCCACTAAAACAAACCAAAAATAACCATACATGGAAGTTCAGGTTTCTTTTTACTCCCTTCTTACTGAGACTCGCTTTCCACAAGCCCAGAGGTCCTCTCTATCCCATATATTTAGTCCCATTCATTCATCTCTGTTCACCAGTGGCTTGGAAAGGGGGATTCTTTAACAAAGCATTATACATAACACCGCTACCAAACTAAACAAACATTTTTTGTATTGAATGCAGAAAGATTTTTTTCCCCACCCCTTTCTTCATATTACATGTTGAGAGGCTCACTGGCCCGGGACTAGCCTCTGTCAGCCAACCTTTGGCCAGTGAAGAGGATTCAGAGAAAAATAATACAACCAACCATCAATCAGAAAAAAATAGGAGGGGCAACAAAGGGCACTGATTATGCGGTGGCTTCGATGGTGCACTCTTTCGCCAGGTGGCCGGTGTTGCCGCATTTGTAGCAGTTCACCTCACTGGCTTTGCTGCACTGCACAGCAACATGGCCAATCTCACCACACCTGGAGAGAGGAGAGAAAACATTAGGATTTCAGTTGACCAAGCATAAGAGTTATCATTTACATGGCTTTGGCGGAGACGGGAACTAATCTGCAAACAAAAAGCGGAAGGACCATATACACAGCACAAACATACATATATCTTGCTACACTGCATAACTACTTGAAAGCCTTTAAGACTACAGTAAACCCATTTATGTCCCCAAAAGAAGGGGGTACCAGAGGCTGCATGTCACCCTCGAGAAGACTTGTCGAAACACGTTGTGCGTTCAGCAGTTGTTAGTCAAGTTTGCGCTGTACATGGAAACATGCAAGTATGAGTCGTTACCATGTATATATATTAAACATTTTTTACAAAAAATATTTCTACTAAGCGGCCACTCACCTGTAACATTTGACTTTATCGCAGAGTTTCTGGATGTGACCAAAGCCACCGCAGGAATAGCACTTCTGCTCGTTGGCATGGTCACAGTCACGGGCCACGTGGCCAGCCTTGCCACAGCTGTAGCAGCACTGCTCCCTCTCCTTTTTGGGCTCCTTGCAGTCCCGGGAAATATGACCACTCCTGTGGCAGTTGTAGCAGGCTGACGAGAAAGAAAAAAGTTATATTACCAGATATGTTCTTTAAATTAAAGTGTAATATGGCATTTTGTCAGAACTACTTCAAAGCAATTAACGACATTGCTATCAATAATGAATACATATCTTTCAAAATACCATTATTCAAACAAGAATGTGTTTTATACAATGTTTATAACATGTAATAAACATTCTGAAATACCATGTGTCCCCAGATCCTGAATAACAGTAGGACCTAGTACATAGTGACAGTCACAAGAAGGCTGCAACTATTGCTCGCTGTAAAGCTGAACAAGTCCATATTGAAACGACAAGTTTAACGTTAAGAAAACGGGGAGTTGGGTTGACATAAAACCATTGGCATGTACTTAGCATTCAATAAAGGAAAGAAAAGTATTCTCACCATCCTCAGTCTGTTCACAGTCCCTGGCAATGTGACCTTGCTCTCCACAACGATAGCAGAACAGATCTAGAAGAAGAAAGGTGACCGAGGTTTACTATATTCTCATCCGTGAAGAAAACTGGCAACTAACTCTGAGGAACATGTATCGTTCTGCTGCTATGTCAGCTAAATTGAACTATGCAATTGTTAACTAAATCAACAGAATCACGTAACATATTGTGACTAAGACAACCATGCATTGTCATTTTGATATCCCAGAGGTAACAAAGTGATAGGACTACGTGAAAACACCGAAAGCTACCAACAGTGAGGTTATTCCCCATAGGAGAAGGCTTTTGTGCTCAGCAAACTTAAGGCAGCTGCTGATAATCGTTCATAGATCTCTGCTTGACAAGCCAGTCTCACACACGGTGTAGAATGTGTGAGGTATGTCCCAAAAACCAAGAAAAGTACCCTTTCCTCTTCCTCTGCCCCTGCCGCGGCCACGCCCCCCACTCCCAGCTTCAGGACAGTTCTTGATCCAATGCCCAGGACGGCCACATCGAAAGCACTCACTGCTGCTGCTCATCTCCATATCTGCAAAAAAAAACAGAAAATACTTAACTAAAACCACACTTTTGGCAAGTCACTTCCAAAGCTGCAGGAATTCTAAGGGTATGGAAAATGATGCATTCAACAGTGGAGTCAAAGGTAGGATTGGCCAATAAAAGTTGGGCCAATCCATGGCTTGTTCTGCCCCAATCAAGTGACTGAACAACTCAATCAACTATGTGCTGTTAGCTTGATTATCAGCACTGCCTACAGACGTTTCAACTTCTTGTTTTGTTTTTTTACTTTGTCAAGTTGTTAACTGACGTGAATTCAACAAAAAAAATGTATGTCACTGGATGTAGGTTAAACATTGGGTGGTAAAAAATACAATTGTGCACGCCTGTGCATGACTATACAGAAACGTAGTGTAAAGGTGATTTACTGTCATCACAATTTAGGCTGAAATGACTTGGAAACAACGTTGATTCAACCAGTTTATGCCCAGTAGATGGGATCAAGCTAGCTCGTGGCTACTATTTTAAAAATGTAAAAAATAATGATCCGTATGCCACCTGAAATAAGCTACATTTCGTGGTGGTTTGGTCATGTCTACCCCTGCTTGAGCAAGCTGACATGCGGACATTAACTATGAAAGGGCCTAACACGTTACCCTACAACGCTAGCGTAGATAGCAAGCCAACTAGCTAGCAACGTCGGTAGCTAATGAAACACATGTCACGTCTGGCCAATTGATTAACGTTAGCAATGCTAGCTACCTAGCAAACACAAACCTGATTAACTGCAAAATATGGCTTATACTCCCTGACAATTTGATCTACCGAGGTACTTTCTATACAGATCCATTAAAAATGTAGTTATCCTCCGTAAAAACATGACCAGTGCATGAGGCTTTCTGGCCTTGTCACGTTGAGATTGCATTTTGCTACAGCTAGAAACTGCTGCAAACATCACCTCTTGAATGTGGCATTGCTAGGCCGCGCAGCAGCCATTCAACGTTCTAAAAATTGCAGTTATCAAGCACATTCACAAATACTTCGTTTCAATAGTATATTGCTAGACACATTAATCGGTCATATTTTAACGAGGAAAATTTATAATTTAACAGGGCTAATTTCCCGCGCATAACGAAAAAGTCGAAGTAGCAGTTAGGCCACGGACCCAATAACGTTAGAAAAGGCTAATGCTACCCGTTAGCTAACATCAGCGAGCCATTATCGCCATGAAAACACATGATTTCGGATATTTATTTGATGGCGCCTCTAAGTTTGACACTTTAACTAAGATCGAACATATTACAAATACTCCGATATTTTCTAATAAAATGTTTTTATTACTCACCTTACCTAGCTACGAGATTCTCTGCTGTTTACGCCTCCTCTCTCCGTTGCGCCACATGCGGTGTGAACACGAGTTTCTAGTGATCATTCACACTATCCAGTCAAAGCTAACGCAGCCCTTGGGCATGGTCTTTTTCCAGGACCAATAGCAAACGAGCGCAAAGGACACCTCCTCCATGGATTGGCAAATCACTGAATAAGACAGCAATTATGTCCCGCCTCCCAAGTTTCTAGTTCCTGCTGTCTGCTGTCAAATCAAAGGTGATCTCATATTTTGATGTTTCATTTGCCATATATTACACGTATAATTGCTAGAATTATAGCAATTATACAATCGTGTAGCCTAAGAATTTATCATTCCTCTATGGATATATTCTAATAGCTTTTCACCTCCAAATATCACATTAAAAGAGCTGTATGTAGGCTAAAATGCATATTATGTATCAGTGTTGACTGACAGCAATCTTCTCGTGGGCATGCAGGTAATCAATCAAATACAATTTTTTGGTATTCAGTATTGAGCATAGCCAATGACCTTGGATCATTTTGATATAAGGTAAAAGGGTCTATAAAGTGTAAGAATATTAGTGTATGGGATAAATGGATGCAAACTGACCCATCCCGTTCCACACAGAGGTTGCATTATAGATAGGTTATTTGAACACAGTCAGTGAGAAAGACATTACACTGAATCTTGGAGGCTAAGCATTTCAGCTCACTGCTCTGAGTGCATGGTCAGATCAATAAGTGGGAAAGATGCAATAATCCATATCTTAAGGTGGCCTGCACAGTCATGAACGTGGAAGGGATAGGCTGATTTCACTAGTGTGATGTGGGATATTGAAACCCTCAATACATTGTTTTTCAAAACTATAGATTCTCTAAATTGAGTTTCATCTTTTTGGTTTAGTGAATACCAGTGACTGGATACTTTCCCCCGAAATAATGGTTTTCTGTTTTCCTCCCAACACTGCAGCTGACGTTGCACTGGGATGGATGATTAGACTGCATCCTAATGGGATACCTTAAGATCGTACAGTGATAAAGCCCTGCCCTCTTCCTCTTAGGCTGCTTACAAAGTGCTTGCATTGGTATTTCCTGGTATTTGTTGCTGTCAGGATATGAATTAGGTAGTTGCTGTAATGGAGATTAAATCAAATATATGATCAGAAAATGGTGAGCATTTGACAGGAGAGAGAGGATATGATATGCAACTATAAAATTAGGATGATTATAGCTTTTTTTTAATAAGGATGTCATTTGCCTGTACATTCAATGTGTGCTCATAGCATTAAGGAGAGCAGGCTGCTGGTCTGTGCTGGTGAGGAGAGCCACATCACCAAAGCTCTGATCTTTCTCCACAATAGAACTCTGGGCTCTTTGATGTCGTAATCTACCTCAGGGGACCATTGGCTGGGGACCTGATCTTGAACACATGGTGAGTAGAAGGTTTGAAGTTAAGATAGGACCCTATTGCTCCATTTAAGAGCAAACACTTTTAAGCTTGTTCTTTGCTATGAGAAAGGACTCTATTTCATGATGAGAACAGCATGTCTCAAATAAGATAGATGCAGTACATTTAAGTTCAAAAGATTTGCAGATTTGATATATTTCAAGTCACCGTGCAGGTTTGATCTATTTCAAGTCAACAAGCAGGTTTAATCTATATCAAGTAACCAAGATTTTAAAATCTCTTGTCAAAAATCTAATAGACAGGCCTGAAAAGATAGCGTAATTGTAGATGCTCACTGAACCAGGCTATGGGTAGTGCCTTCTTTTTACCAGATGATGGGGTGCTTTCTATTCTTTTGATGGATTTCTCCTTCTGCAACTGAATATAAGCATATAGTCTACAAAAAAATATAAAATATTATAATTGGCTGCATTTTATGCTGATTCACCATATATTGCACAGATTCACAGATTTAGCAATTGAGCAATGTCATTTTTGTTTTGAAGTTTTGATATAATTACATATTTTGGTGTAAAGTCTGCCTATTGCAATCTCAACACATTTTAATCATCCTGAATGCCCATAGCTAGGCTAAATCTAGTCTAATTTGTGTGCTGTTTGTCCGTGCCCAACCTCCATCACACATTCAAAGTTCATTAATAACATACGTGTGGTTGTTTTCTATTAACCTACACCTCCACTTTTTGGACTTTGTGTACTTTTCACTAGTTATTCACATAAAAAGTAAATACTATAGTGTCAGAGTGGGTTGGCTGATTTAAATTTGTGTCCTCATTTTTGCGCAGTAAATTGCATGGCTGAAATTCTTGTTATTACTGTGGGGTCCTGTTTCAGTCACTGGCGTCAGGCAGGCGCACGACATGAACTCAAACTCTTTCACCTTCTGTTTATCGCCGTAAATATTGATTGGTATGTGAACAACAACTACAACCACTTTTTTAAAGTTTTAATTTAGCATCAGGCAAATAGAAGCGGGCGGTTGCATAGTGTCATTCACATGTGACTTTGGGAAGGTGTCTGTTGGACTCGTAGGCTTGTGTTTTTTTCTCTCACCCAGGGTAAGTAATGAAAGGAAGGCAAAAGATCTTTTTAGGGGTTGGTTGGGTAACACATCGGGGTTCCTTTCATGTGGGTTATTATTTCATGGTTTGATACTTTGATACATTGTTACTTTCTTTCCGGGCTAAACATTTTGGATTGATCATAACCCGCTACTTTTTTTATTTTCTGAATGCGTTGCAAATATGACGATGTCATCGACTCCACATTTTGCTCAAGTTATGGCGGAGCTGAAGTTTTCTAGCTTGTGTTGGTGAGTTTGCTCTGGCAGTGCCATTAATTCTGCACAAAATTGGATTGCAGCTGTCGTCTTTATCACTAGTCAGATCACTTTCAGTCTTGTTGGAGTCAGTAGAACAAATATGTGTATTTTAATGTGATAGGAAAATTGTGATAGATCTGTCTAAAGTTTCGGTTGATGAAGGAGTTTGGATCGTACGGAAAAGGGCCCCTAGATAGGCTACTGTCATATTTTAGACAGCGTGGCATTGTTTATGCTATTTCAATCTATGTTTAGAGGAAAAGTTGAAAATAGACTCTAAACTTGTAAATTGGAGGACTGTGTTCAGCCATTTCTACCACTATTCTCCTGCACAAATACATGTACTTATTTTGTCAAATGTAAATGCATTGCAAATAACACATTCTATTCTCATTCTATAACACCTTGGCATTTGTCATCTCTACTTTTTTTGAAAGATGGAATATGTAGTTATAACCCACTGGGCACAAACTGGTTGAATCAACTTGTTTCGACATAATTTGTCAAGGTATTTTGACATAGAATCTATGTGGACAATACACTGCATTTGCAAAAAGTGTTTTGAGGGTGACATTTTAACCACAGTATTATGTCATCATGGTAACCAATTTTCAACATAGGCAAGCCTTGTATAACATATGTTGCATTTGTACCTTTGAAACAACGTCAGATCTTCAACGTTATATATCAGAAGAAAAAAATAACAATAGGCTGGGCAGCACCTCCTACTGAGAATTGACCTTTTCGACAGCTACTTTTATCCATTTGATCTCTCATCAAGGTTTGATATTTGACACTGACTACTACCAATGTGCTGTCATGAGAATGATTATTGAGAGATCTCTTAATAGATTCACTGTTGCCATTGAAGTCATTCCAAAGGTTAGGTTTTTAAAGAGCAAATTAAATGTAACCATACACTATAAATCATATATTACCAATGTTACTACACTGAACAAAACTATAAATACAACATGCAGCAGTTTCAAAGATTTTACTTAGTTACAGTTCATATAAGGAAATCAGTGAATTGAAATACATTCATTAGGCCCTAATCAATGGATTTCATGACTGGGAATACAAATATGCATCTGTTGGTCACAGACACACGATACAGTTGAAATTGGAAGTTTATATACACTTAGGTTGGAGTCATTAAAACTCGTTTTTCAACCACTCCACAAATTTCTTGTTAACAAACTATAGTTTTGGCAAGTCGGTTAGAACATCTACTTTGTGCATGACACAAGTCATTTTACCAACAATTGTTTACAGACTGATTATTTCACTTATAATTCACTGTATCACAATTCCAGTGAGTCAGAAGTTTACATACAATAAGTTGACTGTGCCTTTAAACAGCTTGGAAAAATATGTCATGGCTTTAGAAGCTTCTGATAGGCTAATTGACATAATTTGAGTCAATTGGAGGTGTGCCTGTGGATGTATTTCAAGGCCTACCTTCAGACTCACTGCCTCTTTGCTTGACATCAAGGGAAAATCAACAGAAATCAGCAAAGAACTCAGAAATAAAATTGTAGACCTCCACAAGTCTGGTTCATCCTTGGGAGCAATTTCCAAACACCTGAAGGTACCACGCTCATCTGTACAAACAATAGTACGCAAGTATAAACACCATGGGACCACGCAGCCATCATACCGCTCAGGAAGGAGGCACGTTCTGTCTCCTAGAGATGAACGTACTTTGGTGCGAAAAATGCAAATCAATCCCAGATCAACAAAAAAAGGATATTGTGAAATGCTGGAGGAAACAGGTACAAAAGTATCTATATCCACAGTAAAATGAGTCCTATATCAACATAACCTGAAAGGCAACTCAGCAAGGAAGAAGCCACTGTTCCAACACCGCCATAAAAAAGACAGACTACGGTTGCAACTGCACATGGGGACAAAGATTGTACTTTTTGGAGAAATGTCCTCTGGTCTGATGAAACAAAAATAAAACTTTGGCCATAATGACCATCGTTATGTTCAGAGGGAAAAGGGGGAAGGCTTGCAAACCGAAGAACACCATCCCAACCGTGAAGCACGGGGGTGGCAGCATCATGTTGTGGGGGTGCTTTGCTGCAGGAGGGACTGGTGCACTTCACAAAATAGATGGCATCATGAGGATGGAAAATTATGTGGATATGTTGAAGCAACATCTCAAGACATCAGTTAAAGCTTAGTTAAATGTCAGGAATTGTAAAAAAACTGAGTTTAAATGTATTTGGCTAAGGTGCATGTAAACTTCCGACATCAACTGTATATACAAAAGTATGTCAACACCCCTTCATGCTAGTGGATTCGGCTATTTCAGCCACACCGTTACTGACAGGTGTATAAAATCGAGCACACAGCCATGCAGTCGCCGTGGACAAACATTGACAGTAGAATGGCCTCACTGAAAAGCTCAGTGACTTTCAACATGGCACTGTCATAGGATGCTACCTTTCCAACAAGTCAGTTCGTCAAATTTCTTCCCTGCTAGAGCTGCCCCGGCCAACTGTAATTTCTGTTATTGTGAAGTGGAAACGTCTTGGAGCAACAACGGCTCGGCCACAAAGTGGTAGGCCACACAATCTCACAGAATAGGACCGGCAAGTGCTGAAGCGCGTAACACGTAAAAATCATCTATTCTCGGTTGCAACACTCACTCGTACCAAACTTAGTACCAAACTGCCTATGGAAGCAACGTCAGGGCAATAACTTTTCGTCAGGAGCTTCAAAAAATGAGTTTCCATGGCCGAGCAGCCACACAAGTCTAAGATGACCATGCGCAATGCCAAGAGTTGGCTGGAGTGGTGTAAAGCTCGCCACCATTGGACTCAGGAGCAGTGGGAACGCGTTCTCTGGAGTGATGAATCACACTTCACCATCTGGCAGTTCGACAGACAAATCTGGGTTTGGTGTATGCCAGGAGAACGCTACCTGCCCGAATGCATAGTGCCAACTGTAATGTTTGGTGGAGAATGATTAATTGTCTGGGGCTGTTTTTCATGGTTCGGGCTAGGCCCCTTAGTTCCAGTGAAGGGAATTTGTAATGATACAGCTTACAATTACATTCTCCACGATTCTGTGCTTCCAACTTTGTGGCAACATTTTTGGGAAGGCCCTTTACCCTTTTCAGCATGACAATGCCCCAGTGCACAAAGCGAGGTCCATACAGAAATGGTTTGTCGAGATGGGTGTGGAAGAACTGGCCCGCACAGAGCCCTGACCTCAACCCCATCAAAAATCTTTGTAATAAATTGGAATGCCGGCTGTGAGCCAGGCCTAATCGCCCAATATCAGTGCCCAACCTCACTAATGCTCTTGTGACTGAATGGAAGCAAGTCCCTGCAGCAATGTTCCAACATCTCGTGGAAGGGCCTTCCCAGAGGAGGGCCGGCTGTGATAGCAGCAAAGGGGGGAACAACTCCATATTAATGCCCATGATTTTGAAATGAGATCTTCGACGAGCAGGTGTCCACATACAGTGGAATGTATATTATCACTTGTGAATGATGCCCAGCTTGTATGCAGTATGGGCAGAAACAGCACATGGCTTTTTTTGTGAATTTTTCAAATCATAGTCGCACACCTCATGTAGACTAGCTCATAGACCTATATGTTTTGGTACGGTTTGTATCACAACTAAAGTGGCCCAATAATGTCTTCAAATTAAGCACATGAATCCACTTTACAACCGATGTAGAGCCTAACTGGCATACAATACATAGGCAATGCTTGAGTTTCAAGTTTGAGGAAGATAATGTCCCTTTATAATAAAGCATTACATGCATAATCACATTTGCGGTCACTTTTGAGAATGGTGTTTTCCCACTAGTTCATTGCATTTTGTAACATTTGCGGCTTAAAGCCTACTGCCGTGTGCTCATTGCTGTGCTTATGATGTGAAGAAATAGCCTAATAGGTTATCAACATTTTAAGCTAAACGTTCTGATCTGTTGCATCAGCCTTGTTTCTTTTAAACTTTTTTTGATGAGAGTGGTTGCATTATTTTGGGATCTATCGCATCCCACAGCTGTCCCAGACTATGTTTGGAATATTTATTTCTCGCACAGATGGACAAGTTGACTTTTGTACTATGGGGGATAGTAGATGGACATAGGCTAGTGCTTTTGCTCTTTGTTAGGCCTACTCATCTTATTGGCTGACGAAAAAGTAAATGTGGACAGTGCTATCTTCAATATGCACTTCAGAATTCGATAACTTCGGAGCTGAGATGCCTGTGAGAAGGACCTGCTCACGTGACGGGCATTGGCTAATAAGAATTTAGATATACGAGAGAGCCATGTGAGTGAGAAGTGCTTTGGAGCACACAGCCGGGAGAAGGGAATTATAATAATTATATTCAACCCAGGGCACAACGACTACTGGCCGCAAAGGGCCGGGATATTCAAGGCATTATCAAGTGCTTGTGAAATTGTGAATGAGAGACTGATGAAGTGTGTACAGCCTGCACAAAAAAACAAAGCAGAGTTCATGCCTTTCATGCAACTTTTGTGAAATCATCATTAGAGTCGCATCATGCAGCCTTAGAATGTATGAAAAATCAAAACACATTGCCCAATGTTTGAATCACTGTTGCATAAATAACTCTAAATTAGGCATATAGGAGCACCAGTTTCTTTGTTAACCTCTCAACACAGAATAGCCTCAAGTGCGCGCTCCCTCAGAAATAGTTTGGAGAAAATATCCTTTCTATTTTATTCAGCTATGTTCAATTGTATTCTTAATACTATAAAATAATATAAAATAATGCCACGGAATTCAAAGCAAATTTTGTCTGCTAAATGAACTAGTGTAGCCCACAGCCATATGGCATAGCCACATCAGGGCCTAAGGACATCTGAAATAGACAACATTTTCTTTGTATCATTTTAGACCTGTCTAAAATAAGTCATGGATTTATTGTGATGGTGTAGGCTACATAAAAATTATTTATTAGACTTTTTAAAATGTTCCAAAGGTATGCATCAGTGGCTTGTAGGCTATGTGTGGAAGCCAGGAGATGCCAAATGTGTTTATGTTAATTAATGGTCAATTACCGTGAGACCGGCAGTTATTTGCTTGACAGTCACCGGCTGACAAAATGGCATGACCGCCACAGCCCTAATAGGACCAATAAAATCACAGAATGTTTTGGAGGACTGTCAAATCCTACTAGCTACTACCACTACTACTACCAGGTAGACTCCTTTCTAGTTTTCTCAGCTACTTTTCAGAATATGCAATGTATTGGGAGTTGTGAGGGAATGAAGACAGACACTGCGTAAACATGGCTATATGATGAATTTCAACCCAACACTTTGACTCCCACTATGTCCCCAGAGCGCTGAGAGCACCAGTGTTTGCTGATGGAGCACCTCCAGGGAGCATGGAAGACCCTGAGCAACGGTTTTGGGATGAAGGACTCTGTGTTCGAGGGCCCTTGCCTTTCCCCGACCATGGTGCAGGGCTTCCCCTCCGAGCGCCGCTCCTCCGACGACAGTAAGATCCCCGACTCCAAGACCAGCAGCACCATCCGCGTCTACCTCCCCAACCAGCAGCGCACAGTGGTGAGTCCATTAGAACAATAATAATAATAGTACATTACTAATCATACATTTCATTTGAAGAGCCTTTCAAAACACCCAAGGACACTAAAAAAATGGAAGCAATGAAATACAGTAGTTTTGGGGACAGTGAGTGAGTGGGATTATGGAAACAACAACACACTGCTGCGCTAATGTTGTTTGAGTGGGGGCTTAATTAACTGAGTCACCTAAGTGCAGTGTGGCAGTCTGTTAATGGAAAATTGCTACCTAAATTGATTGTCATCATCATACACAGACCAAAGGGCATACCATTATTCCAAATCATCCCATTATCCCAAAAGATAATATATTATGCACATGCTTGTGTTTTCACTGGTCCCAGTAAGTGTTGTTGTTGTAGTTGTTGTTGAGTGTTTTAGTTGTGGTCCCTCAGGTGAATGTGAGGCCAGGTATGACCCTGCACAGCTGCCTGATCAAAGCGCTGAAGGTGCGGGGCCTGCAACCGGAGTGCTGTGCTGTCTTCAGACTGCACCCAGGACAGAGGAGGTATGCTCTGGGCACTGGGGAACAGAGGGGTGTCACTGGATCTCTGCAGTGTAGGTGAAATGATCCCTAACCACTGATACAGGGTGAGGTATTATTTCACCCACCTAAGGTTAAAAGCTAGGATTGGGGGTGGGACAAGCTGATCCTAGTGGTTAGGGGCAACTTCTACCTTGAGGTAGGTCCATATGATGCTGTAAGAAAGTGTTTTATTTTTTGCAAAAAAAAGAATTCTGCAGCTATACAACCTTTCAGGCTAAGACATGTTGAATGACCTTTTCTTGTAAAGGTTGGTTGTGTCAGTCTGCTCTCTAGTATTTGTTACTTTACTTAATGTGTCATGTTCCTTTTCTAACAGTAAAAAGTCACGTATGGATTGGAATACCGACTCTACCTCACTAATTGGGGAAGAACTGCTGGTGAAAGTCTTAGATCATGTCCCCTTGACAACGCACAACTTTGTAAGTAGCCCATAAAGCAGGGGTTTCAAATGAATTTTACCCCGCGGGCTGCATTCAGTCTAAACCAAGGTCCGAAGGGCCGCTTTTAAAATGTATTATATTTCCTTGTTGTACACATTTGTACAAAATAGTCCTCTATCAATCGCTTTTGTATTTTTGATGCTCCCTGACTGTCTAGCTTTCATTTTGACAGAGTAAAAAGACTATACATTTGAAGTCGGAAATGTACATACACCTTAGCCAAATACATTTAAACTCAGTTTTTCCACAATTCCTGACATTTAATCCTAGTTAAAAGAGAGAGAGAATGATTTCAGCTTTTATTTCTTCCATCACATTCTCAGGGGGTCAGAAGTTTACATACACTCAATTAATATTTGGTAGCATTGCTTTTAAATTGTTTAACTTGGCTCAAATGTTTTGGGTAGCCTTCCACAAGCTTCCCACAATAAGTTGGGTGAATTTTGTCCCATTCCTTCTGACAGAGCTGGTGCAACTGAGTCAGGTTTGTAGGCCTCCTTGCTCGCACACGCTTTTTCAGTTCTGCCCATAAACTTTCTATAGGATTGAGGTCAGGGCTTTGTGATGGCCACTCGAATACCTTGACTTTCTTGTCCTTAAGCCATTTTGCCACAACTTTGGAAGTATGCTTGGGGTCATTGTCCATTTGGAAGACCCTTTTGTGAACAAGCTTTAACTTCCTGGCTGATGTCTTGAGATGTTGATTCAATATAACACATAATCTTCCATCCTCATGATGCCATCTATTTTGTGAAGAGCAGCAGTCCCTCCTGCAGCAAAGCACCCCCACAACATGATGCTGCCACACCCGTGCTTCACGGTTGGGATGGTGTTCTTCGGCTTGCAAGCCTCCCCCTTTTCCTCAAAACATAACCATGGTCATTATGGCCAAACAGTTCTATTTTTGTTTCATCAGACCAGAGGACATTTCTCAAAAGTACGATTTTTGTTCCCATGTGCAGTTGCAAACCGTAGTCTGGCTTTTTTATGGCAGTTTTGGAGCAGTGGCTTCTTCCTTGCTGAGCGGCCTTTCAGGTTATGTCGATATAGGTCATTTTATTGTGGATATAGATACTTTGGCACCTGTTTCCTCCAGCATCTTCACAGGGTCTTTTGCTGTTGTTCTGGGATTGATTTGCACTTTTCGCACTAAAGTACTTTCATCTCTCGGAGTGTTTTTACTTGCGTACTATTGTTTGTACAGATGAACGTAGTACCTTCAGGCATTTGGAAATTGCTCCCAAGGATGAACCAGACTTGTGGAGGTCTACAATTTTTTTCCTGAGGTCTTGGCTGATTTCTTTTGATTTTCTCATGATGTCAAGCAAAGAGGCACTGAGTTTGACGGTAGGCCTTGCAATACATCCAGCGATACACCTCCAATTGACTCAAATTATGTCAATTAGCCTATCAGAAGCTTCCAAAGCCATGACATCATTTTCTGGAATTTTCCAAGCTGTTTGAAGGCACACTCAACTTAGTGTATGTAAACTTCTGACCCACTGGAATTGTGATACAGTGAATTGTAAGTGAAATAATCTGTCTAATCAATTGTTGGAAAAATGCCATGTGTCATGCACAAAGTAGATGTCCTAACCGACTTGCCAAAACTATAGTTTGTTAAAAAGAAATTTGTGGAGTGGTTGAAAAACTAGTTTTAATGACTCCAACCTAAGTGTATGTAAACTTCCGACTTCATCTATAAATGGAGGGACTATACATTTCTATACAGTTTCGATTTGGTTTGAGTCATTTAAATGTCAATTTAATATTCCCCCCCCCCCAAAAAAAAACAAGAACATTGAAAAAACAAAAATCGGCGGGCTGGATTGAATGGCCATATGTTTGACACCCCTCTGCCATAAAGGATGTTACACTGTTTACCCAGGCCGTTAGCATCGGCTGGAAAATAATGAAATACTTAATCTTCCTCTTTAACTTTCAGGTTCGGAAAACATTTCTGAAGTTGGCCTTCTGCGATATATGCCAGAAGTTCCTTTTGAATGGTTTCCGTTGCCAAACATGCGGCTACAAATTCCATGAGCATTGCAGCACCAAAGTGCCCACGATGTGTGTGGATTGGAGCAACATCAGACAGCTCCTGTAAGACTCCTCTCCTCTTCTGTGCAGAGCAAATCAAAATGGCTGCTAACACCTAACTGTTTGTATTGAATAGCAAGAACACTTACAAAACAATATAAATATTAACAGTACAAGTATACAGCAATGGGTGAATAAACAAAATAAGGAACATACTAACAAAAGAGCTAAGTAAGAAAAATTATAGTGGTGGTCTCACAGTCTGCATTGAAGATAGATATTTACATAGAGAATTGTTTTGCATGCAGGCTTTAGTTCTCCATATTTCAACAGTAAGCATTTGTAGATGGCTATCACTGGCCATGAAGAGATACATTTGTAGATGGCTATCACTGGCCATGAAGAGATACATTTGTAGATGGCTATCACTGGCCATGAAGAGATACATTTGTAGATGGCTATCACTGGCCATGAAGAGATACATTTGTAGATGGCTATCACTGGCCATGAAGAGATACATTTGTAGATGGCTATCACTGGCCATGAAGAGATACATTTGTAGATGGCTATCACTGGCCATGAAGAGATACATTTGTAGATGGCTATCACTGGCCGTGAAGAGACACATTTGTAGATGGCTATCACTGGCTGTGAAGAGATACATTTGTAGATGGCTATCACTGGCCATGAAGAGATACATTTGTAGATGGCTATCACTGGCCATGAAGAGATACATTTGTAGATGGCTATCACTGGCCATGAAGAGATACATTTGTAGATGGCTATCACTGGCCATGAAGAGATACATTTGTAGATGGCTATCACTGGCCATGAAGAGATACATTTGTCGATGGCTATCACTGGCCATGAAGAGATACATTTGTAGATGGCTATCACTGGCCATGAAGAGACACATTTGTAGATGGCTATCACTGGCCGTGAAGAGATACATTTGTAGATGGCTATCACTGGCCGTGAAGAGATACATTTGTAGATGGCTATCACTGGCCGTGAAGAGATACATTTGTAGATGGCTATCACTGGCCGTGAAGAGATACATTTGTAGATGGCTATCACTGGCCGTGAAGAGATACATTTGTAGATGGCTATCACTGGCCGTGAAGAGATACATTTGTAGATGGCCATCACTGGCCGTGAAGAGATACATTTGTAGATGGCTATCACTGACCGTGAAGAGATACATTTGTAGATGGCTATCACTGGCCGTGAAGAGATACATTTGTAGATGGCTATCACTGGCCGTGAAGAGATACATTTGTCGATGGCTATCACTGGCCGTGAAGAGATACATTTGTAGATGGCTATCACTGGCCGTGAAGAGATACATTTGTCGATGGCTATCACTGGCCATGAAGAGATGCATTTGTAGATTTTTTGTTTCTTATTTATGTTGGTTTGTTGAGAAGGGTCCTCCCAGTAAGCATTTCGTTGGACAGTGTATACCATGTGTATCCTGTACATATGACTAATAAAGCTTGAAACTCTCTCTCTCTAGGTTGTTCCCGACACCAGGTGAAAGTGGGGGTCCATCTCTTCCCCCTCTTACTTCTCGGCGAATGAGAGAATCGCTGTCCCGACTCCCCAGCAGGTAAAGCCACCCCTCCTGCTCTTGAACTCTGACCTATCACTTCCGACCCATGGTGATACGGGTCCCATGGATTTCTTTCACCCTGGTACTGTGAGCAAGGCTATCTCCAGGCAGCAACATAACATCTGCAATCAAATAACTACAGAAGTACAGCCAAAGTCTTCCTCTTGACTTACCATTTAATGACGGCTAAGGGTTGCGTGTGGTTGTAATTGATTTAACTACAGTACAGTAAGGTTTACTAAGTCTTTGGCTCTCAGAGGTAATGGTGGCCAAATGTTAAGGGTTCTTTGGTTGCCATGTTTGACTGGCCCTCAGCTGATGCAGCTGTAAGTTGTAAAGCACCTTAACCCAGGCCTCAAACCGAATCAATGCCTGTTTTTTGTCTCTAGCTTTATGATGTAACCAGAGGTGTGAAAAGAGGCTGTTGTTTCAGCATTTATTACAGTTTAAAAGCACTCAGATCATCGCCAAATTAGCTCGCACACAGTATCAAGTTGTTTGGTGCAGAACAATCTCAGATGCTCTTCGAAACAAAGTCCTGTTTTGGCCAAAAGGGGGGATTTGTTCTCATAGAGTGCTTTACAGGGTTAGAAGTGTGGTCTAATACATTATGAGTGTTGTTATGGTATGTCACTAGCATGGAGTGCCACTTTCACCAGCAACTGACAGTACAGTACAATATACTTTCCAGTCAGCAGTGAACCAAGACCAGAATCACACGAAGCATCACTGAATCAACAAGAACTTTAATGAGAGTGCAAGGAGAATTGTCACCTACCACCATTCTGAAAGGCTAACGAGCAATCATGAGTTGCATAGGTTCCTAGAAAAGCATGGCACATGCAAGAAATTAAAAACCATATCCTTTCCCTCCAAGTTATTGTGAAATATGTACTACTCTGAGATTGGATCTTAATTTGATTACTCTGTTGTTGCTGAGAATTTTATTGCTCTGCAGGAAATGCAGATGAATGTCGAGATTTGCATAAATTCACAGAAATATATGTAAATCTCCCGCACTAACAAACTGTTATATTAGCAGAATTGCACTTTTCATGTAGCCCGATTTTGGCCAGATAATAGCCTAATTGCAGATTAAACATTACATCGTCGGAAAAGTGTGAAAGTTAAAATCCTGTTGCTGTAGGATTCATTTACTGTGACAATACTGTTAAAATTTAGATCCCACATCTGTACCATGTGAATTGTTTTGGTAGGATTTGTGCTAACTTTGACTGGTGAGCTTTGTAGCGTAACATCATAGCAAATTCTTGGCAAAAACTGAGGTTGAAATACTTCCCCTAGTGAATGGGGTAGTATTTGTAGAATGGAAATCCTAATACCTAGAACATTTTCCTGTTATTAAATTTAGTAGAATCTCAATGTGTGCAGGACTGTGTTTGTTCAACTATCAAGAAAGTAGAGGATAGATTTTGAAAAGTAGTGTCAAACGGTCACTGCCTGAAACAGAAACGGCCTTCTAACCATGTCACATAGTGAGGGTGTTCTAGGGTGTGCCTGAGGAAAATGTCACATAATGGCAGAGATGAAACTGACAAGCTGCCATCTACTACACCCCTGTGAGATTGATTGTAAGAAGTTGTAGAATTATCTTGTGTGTGAATTATTATTATTATTTGCATTAGAAGAGCCACTCAATGGTATCTCAGACTAAGATAAACAAAAATAGTAATTATTCAATCATGGTAATAATATTTGATGCTTTTTTATCCAAACAATTGTCATGACAAAACCATGACACTATTCTATCTTACTGATGCACTTAATGTGTTGTGTTCAGTGTCCCTACTTTTCCTAAGCCTGATGTTTCCCCTGTATTCACCCCTTAGCTCTCTTCATCGCTGCTCCACCCCTCACGCCTTCAACTACACGGCCCCCTACCCACCCACGGGGGGCGCTCTGTCCCAGAGGCAGCGCTCCACCTCCACGCCCAACGTCCACATGGTCAGCACCACCATGCCCGTCGACAGCAGCATGATGGAGGTAACAACACACCACGCGGGTCCCCAGGGGACTCCTGGAGGTCCAGGCAGCCCATCCTAAAATAACCTCCCTGCCCGATCTGGCCCTTCTTACACGCTCGGAATCTCAACCATCTTCTCCGTAACTTCTGTCATCCCTCCCTCCCCCTTACTATTTCTACTAAGTAATTAATCTAGCATGATTACAATTTACTTTGCATGATTTCCTTGATTGTGTTCTATTCTCTTTGTTTCATTTCACTTTTTATATGTTGCACTTTACTGTATTCCTTTCTGATTCATTAGTTTCCATACCCGTGTAATTGGAAAAATTATAACTTGATAGCTGTATCTAATATGCCCACAAAATGTAACACCTGGGTAGCACTCTATCTCTCCTCATCTCCCTTTCCTTCCCTGTCCCACTGTGTTGTGCCCTGATGGGGACTAGCTAGATGGTCTGAATACCTCCCCTAGCTCATGGTGCGTAGGAGGAGAGTAGGTATTATTCGCTTCTCCGACTCTTTTGTTGAGGCGACGTCAGAGAGCCCAGACAAGGTTAGGAGGCAGTGGCAGAGTGTTGTGTGATAAATAACATGGCATGCCTTTCAACAGACTAGTATCCACATGCTTTTATAGTTTCTTTAACTGAATGGTCTAACTGAATGAGGAAACTGTTGAATGACTTGTGTTCATTTGATATGTGTAAAAATCTGAAATAATATTTTGTGTTTTCCTAGGAAGCAATGCGTAATCATGAAGCAATGCGTAATCATGACTCAGGTAAGATTTTAAAAGGTGGTTACCCCACATGAGTGGCACAGTTTCTTCTAAGCTAATGGAAACATGCACAACATCCCACAACAACACTTTCTGTCATAACCTGCCATTCTAAATACCATTGGTCCATCTTCCCTTCCTAGGCGGGAGTTCCCCCAGCCAGAGTCCCACAGGCTGGTCCCAGTCTAACACCCCAGCTCCAGACAGACGAGAGAGGGCTCCTTCATTCAACACTCAGGAGAAACACAAAATAGTAAGTTAGACAGCCCCTGTAGTTTCCACATAGGGTTCTACATGGAACCCAGAATGGTTGTATCTGGAGCCAAAAAGCGTTCTTCAAAGGGTTCTCTTATGGGCCAGCCAAAGAACCCTTTTAGGTTGTAGATAGCACCTTTTTTTGTAAGAGTGTAGGAATAACTGTATAAGTGAATTGTATGTAAGATCTACTTTAGATGGAGAATGTGGCCTTATATTGACTATCCCACTGCAGCGTCCGAGGGACAAGCGGGACTCCAGTTATTACTGGGAGATTGAGGCCAGTGAAGTGGTTCTTCACTCCTGTATCGGCTCAGGCTCCTTCGGAACGGTATACAAAGGGAAATGGCACGGTGAGCATGCTTCTGGATTGCACCTGTTGGATAAACACAATGCTTGTAATGCTTGGTTATGCTGTTGCGAAGGTCTACAAAGGTTTGTGAGGAGTTCTGGATCTTCCAATCATGCCTATGAGTTGACTTGAACACTTGTACTGAGCCTAGTCTACATGGTCACACAGCAGCGTAGACAGTTTCTGTACCACGTTGTTTGTCTGTTGTAGGTGATGTAGCGGTGAAGATCCTAAAGGTGATTGACCCCACGCCAGAGCAGTTCCAGGCCTTCAGAAACGAGGTGGCTGTACTTAGGTAAGAGAGGGTGAGAGCAGTGAGAGAACTATAATAATAATAATTTAGATTAGATAGGTAGATTATCTTCATGCAGCATTATCTCATCTTTGTTTTGGTGATTTCCTCTTCCTGTATCGCCCTCTCACTCTTGCTCTCCCTCTCTCTCTCGCCGTCTGTATGTCTCTCTCCTTCTTTTTGTCCGCAGGAAAACACGGCACGTCAACATCCTGTTGTTCATGGGCTACATGACGAAGGACAACCTGGCCATCGTGACCCAGTGGTGTGAGGGCAGCAGCCTCTACAAACACCTTCACGTCCAGGAGACCAACTTCCAGATGTTCCAGCTTATAGACATTGCCAGGCAGACAGCTCAGGGCATGGAGTGAGTCCACACAGCAGGGACAAGTTTAGCTGTAATTTGGTGCTACTTATAGCTCTATAGGAATACTAGGTTTACAAGGGTGTTAGCTTTAGATTGACACTATAAAAAGGTGATAGTTTAGAAGGATATTGTGTTTATTATTAACATGCAACTGAAATGTCGTAAATTCCCATTTTCACTGTATTTTTCTTTCAGCTATTTGCACGCCAAAAACATCATCCACCGGGACATGAAGTCAAACAGTATCCTTTTCTTCACTGTTTTAAGTTCTGTCACTTTGTTGTGACAACTGAATAGAAAATAGTGTTGGCTTAAAATTAGACAAATTATGTATGCGTTCAAAGTCGTAGTATTTTTCACAGATTCAGCAGTCTGCCACAGCTCTGCTTCCTTGACAGTGGTACAGATATCTTCCTACATGAGGGCCTGACAGTGAAGATAGGAGACTTTGGTCTGGCCACGGTCAAGGCCAGGTGGAGTGGTTCTCACCAGGTGGAGCAACCCTCAGGGTCCATACTGTGGATGGTCAGTAAGAGCAAAATCTCTAAACGGAAGATCATGATTAGGTGATTATTGGAGTCAGGTGTGTTAGCTGAGGCTGGGGCAAAACTGTGACACCAATCAGGCCCCCGAGGACTGGAATTGCCCACCCCTAGGTTAAGGGGAGCAGTTTCTTAATCTGGGAAAATACGTTTGTTTTGGTGGTCGTGCACTCCAGCAATCGTTTGACTTGTCTCTTTTGAAAATGAAACTTAGAAACCACACCTTTGAGATGTACTCATTATGGTTCCTGGAATTAAAAATGAAATCAATTTAAACAAGTTGTCTGTTATTCTATCCTCTGTTCTCAGGCTCCTGAGGTTATCCGTATGCAGGACAACATGCCCTATAGTTTCCAGTCTGACGTGTACTCCTACGGTGTTGTCCTCCATGAGCTGATGACGGGAGAGCTGCCATACTCACAAATAGCCAACAGAGACCAGGTAAACCCAGCCTGCCACACAGCCATCTCTAAAACCATGGTAGTCTCTATTTCAGTTGTGCTAAATTTAGGGACAGATACTGTCCTGCCTTGTTTGATTTTAACAAATCTAATATAACTAAGATTGTGTGACCCAGTTTCAGTCACGGGCATAAATGTACTTATTTTGATCTAGTATCTCTCTCTCTCTCTCTCTGTCTCTCTCAAATCAAATCAGTTTATTTGTAACGTGCACCGAATACAACAGGTGAAATGCTTACTTACAGGCTCGAACTAATAGTGCAAAAAAGGTATTAGGTGAACAATAGGTAAGTAAAGAAATAAAACAACAGTAAAAAGACAGGCTATATACATTTAGCGAGGCTATAAAAGTAGTGAGGCTACATACAGACTCCGGTTAGTCAGGCTGATTGAGGTAGTATGTACATTTAGAATGGGTAAAGTGGCTATGCATATATGATGAACAGAGAGTAGCAGTAGCGTAAAAGAGGGGTTTAGCGGGTGGTGGGTGGCGGGACACAATGCAGATCGCCCGGTTAGCCAATGTGCGGGAGCACTGGTTGGTCGGCCCAATTAAGATAGTATGTAAATGAATGTATAGTTAAAGTGACTATGCATATATGATAAACAGAGTAGCAGCAGCGTAAAAGAGGGGTTTGGGGGACACACACAATGCAAATAGTCCAGGTAGACATTGGATTACCTGTTCAGCAGTCTTATGTCTTGGGGGTAAAAACTGTTGAGAAGCCTTTTTGTCCTAGACTTGGCTCTCCGGTACCGCTTGCCATGTGGTAGTAGAGAGAACAGTCTATGGCTGGGGTCTTTGACAATTTTTAGGGACTTCATCTGACACCGCCTATTGTAGAGGTCCTGGATGGCAGGCAGCTTAGCCCCAGTGATGTACTGGGCCGTACACACTACCCTAGTAGTGCCTTGTGGTCAGAGGCTGAGCAATTGCCGTACCAGTCAGAATGCTCTCGATGTTGCAGCTGTAGAACCTTTTGAGTATCTCAGGACCCATGCCAAATCTTTTCAATCTCCTGAGGGGGAATAGGCTTTGTCGTGCCCTCTTCACGACTGTCTTCGTGTGCTTGGACCATGTTAGTTTGTTGGTGATGTGGACACCAAGGAACTTGAAGCTCTCAACCTGCTCCACTACAGCCCCGTCGATGAGAATAGGGGCGTGCTCGGTCCTCCTTTTCCTGTAGTCCACAATCATCTCCTTAGTCTTGGTTACGTTGAGGGATAGGTTGTTATTCTGGCACCACCCGGCCACGTCTCTGACCTCCTCCCTATAGGCTGTCTCGTCGTTGTCGGTGATCAGGCCTACTACTGTTGTGTCATCTGCAAACTTCATGATGGTGTTGGAGTCGTGCCTGGCCATGCAGTCGTGGGTGAACAGGGAGTACAGGAGGGGACTGAACACACACCCCTAGGAGCTCCAGTGTTGAGGATCAGCGTGGCAGATGTGTTGATACCTACCTTCACCACCTGTGGGCGGCCCGTCAGGAAGTCCAGGATCCAGTTGCAGAGGGAGGTGTTTAGTCCCAGGATCCTTAGCTTAGTGATGAGCTTTGAGAGTACTATGGTGTTGAACGCTAAACTGTAGTCAATGAGCTGTAGTCAATGAATAACATTCTCACATAAGTGCTCCTTTTGTCCAGGTGGAAAGGGCAGTGTGGAGTGCAATAGAGATTGCATCATCTGTGGCGGTATGCAAATTGGAGTGGGTCTAGGGTTTCTGGGATAATGGTGTTGATGTGAGCCATTGCCAACCTTTCAAAGCAATTCATGGCTACAGATGTGAGTGCTATGGGTCTGTAGTCATTTAAGCAGGTTGCCTTTGTGTCCTTGTGCACAGGGACTATGGTGCGTCTGCTTGAAACATGTTGTATTACAGACTCAATCAGGGACATGTTGAAATTGAAAATGTCAGTGAAGACATCTGCCAGTTGGTCAGCACATGCTCAGAGCACACGTCCTGGTAATCCGTCTGGCCCCGCAGCCTTGTGTATGTTGACCTGTTTAAAGGTCTTACTCACGTCGGCTGCGTCGGCTAGAATTTTCCTGTATTTAGAGCCATCCATCATTCCTTCAATTCTGACCCAGTCCCTGCCGATGAAAAACATCCCCACAGCATGATGCTGCCATCACCATGCTTCACTGTGAGGGTGGTGTTCTCGGGGTGATGAGAGGTGTTAGGTTTGCGCCAGACATAGCGTTTAACCTGGATGGCCAAAAAGCTACATTTTAGTCTCATGTGACCAGATTACCTTCTTCCATATGTTTGGGGAGTCTCCCACATGCATTTTGGCGACCACCAAACGTTTTTGCTTATCTTTAAGCAATGGCTTTTTTTCTGGCCACTCTTCTGTAAAGCCCACCTCTGTGGAGTGTATGGCTTAAAGTGGTCCTATGGACAGATACTCCAATCTACTCTGTGGAGCTTTGCAGCTCATTCAGGGTTATCTTTGGTCTCTTTGTTGCCTCTCTGATTAATGCCCTCCTTGCCTGGTCCTTGAGTTTTGGTGGGCAGCCCTCTCTTGGAAGGTTTGTTTTGGTGCTATATTCTTTCAATTTTTTAATAATGGATTAAATGGTGCTCTGTGGGATGTTCAAAGTTTCAGATATTTTTTTTATAACCCAACCCTAATCTGTACTTCTCCACAACTTTGTCCCTGACCTGTTTGGAAAGCTCCTTGGTCTTCATGGTGCCGCTTGCTTAGTGGTGTTGCTTGCAGATTCTGGGGTCTTTCAGAAGAGCGTGATCACACAGTCGTCCGGAACAGCTGATGCTCTCATGCATGTCTCAGTGTTGCTTGCCTCGAAGCGAGCATAGAAGTGATTTAGCTCATCTGGTAGGCTTGTGTCACTGGGCAGCTCCCGGCTGTGATTCCCTTTGTAGTCTGTAAAAGTTTGCAAGCCCTGCCATATAAGACGAGCGTCGGAGCCGGTGTAGTATGATTCAATCTTAGCCCTGTATTGACGCTTTGCCTGTTTGATGGTTCGTCACAGGGCATGACATGATTTCTTGTAAGCTTCCGGGTTAGAGTCCCGCACCTTGAAAACGGCAGCTCTACCCTTTAGCTCAGTGCGAATGTTGCCTGTAATCCATGGCTTCTGGTTGGGGTATGTACGTACAGTCACTGTGGGGACGACGTCCTCAATGCACTTATTGATAAATCCAGTGACTGATGGGGTGTACTCCTCAATGCCATCGGAAGAATCCTTTAACATGTTCCAGTCTGTGATAGCAAAACAGTTCTGTAGTTTAGCATCTGCTTCATCTGACCACTTTTTTATAGACCGAGTCACTGGTGCTTCCTGCTTTAATTTGAGCTTCTAAGCAGGAATTAGGAGGATAGGGCCATAGTCAAGTTCTGTCATAAGGACTGTCTCATAGGTATTATTAGTGACTGGTTGTGACCTCCACAGAAAAGAATAACACTGTAATCCCTTATCTCTGTCTCCATTGTCAGATCATCTTCATGGTGGGCCGGGGTACCTGTCTCAGACCTCTATTCCTTACCCCTGACCTCTAACCCTTTTTCTCCCTCTATAGATCATCTTCATGGTTGGCCGGGGGTACCTGTCTCAGACCTCTATTCCTTACCCCTGACCTCTAACCCTTTTTCTCCCTCTATAGATCATCTTCATGGTGGGCCGGGGGTACCTGTCTCCAGATCTCAGTAAGCTTTATAAGAGCTGTCCTAAGGCCATGAAGAGGCTGGTGGCCGACTGCATCAAGAAAATCAAGGACGAGAGGCCACTGTTCCCCCAGGTACTAGCTAATGAGTTTTCTCTGTACATTATCTTGACACCTTTATTGGCTGAAGTGGGTTGAAATGTCCCTGGAGTTGAATGTAAATTACACTGTAGCAAAGGCCTCCAAATTTGATGGGAGTGCTTCCCGGTACTCATCCAATCTACTCCTCTTTCTCTCTCTCTTTTCCTCTCCCTCTCTTCCAGATCCTGTCGTCAATTGAGCTGCTCCAGCACTCCCTGCCTAAGATCAACCGCAGTGCCTCAGAACCCTCCATGCACAGAGCCTCCCACACGGAGGATATTAACGCCTTCACTTCCACCTATAGCAGACTGCCTGTGTTCTGAACTACAATACCCAACCTGTCCCTCCTACCTGCTCCTGTTCCAAAACATACACGTGTTTGCATGAGCATACACACACTCACACACACACACACACACACACACACACTCACACACACACACACTCACACACACACACACACACACCAAATATCTACAGTGCCTTATGAAAGTATTCACCCCCCTTGGCATTTTTCCTATTTTGTTGCCTTACATCCAGGAATTAAATAGATTTGTGGGGGGTTTGTATCATTTGATTTACAGAACATGTCTACCACTTTGAAGATGCAAAATATTTTTGTTGTGAAACAAACAAAAAATAAGACAAAAAGGGAAGACTTGAGCGTGCATAACTATTTACCCCCCCCCCCCCCCCACCCACCCACCCCCAAAGTCAATACGTTGTAGAGACACCTTTTCAGTAATTACAGCTGCAAGTCTCTTGGGGTATATCTCTATAGCCACTGGGATTTTTGCCTATTCTTCAAGGTAAAACTGCTCTTGCTTGGATTGTTTCCGCTGGTGTACGGCAATCTTTATGTCATACCACAGATTCTCAATTGAATTGAGGTCTGGGCTTTGACCATTCCAAGACATTAAAATGTTTACCTTATACCACTCAGGTGTTGCTTTAGCAGTATGCTTAGGGTCATTGTCCTGCTGGAAGGTGAACCTCTGTCCCAGTCTCAAGTTTCTGGAAGACTGAAACAGGTTTCCCTCAAGAATTTTCCTGTATTTGGAGCCATCCACCATTCCTTCAATTCTGACCCAGTCCCTGCCGATGAAAAACATCCCCACAGCATGATGCTGCCATCACCATGCTTCACTGTGATGAGAGGTGTTAGGTTTGCGCCAGACATAGCGTTTTCCTTGATGGCCAAAAAGCTACATTTTAGTCTCATGTGACCAGATTACCTTCTTCCATATGTTTGGAGAGTCTCCCACATGCATTTTGGCGACCACCAAACGTTTTTGCTTATCTTTAAGCAATGGCTTTTTTTCTGGCCACTCTTCTGTAAAGCCCACCTCTGTGGAGTGTTTGGCTTAAAGTGGTCCTATGGACAGATACTCCAATCTCCTCTGTGGAGCTTTGCAGCTCATTCAGGGTTATCTTTGGTCTCTTTGTTGCCTCTCTGATTAATGCCCTCCTTGCCTGGTCCTTGAGTTTTGGTGGGCAGCCCTCTCTTGGAAGGTTTGTTGTGGTGCTATATTCTTTCAATTTTTTAATAATGGATTAAATGGTGCTCTGTGGGATGTTCAAAGTTTCAGATATTTTTTTTATAACCCAACCCTAATCTGTACTTCTCCACAACTTTGTCCCTGACCTGTTTGGAAAGCTCCTTGGTCTTCATGGTGCCGCTTGCTTAGTGGTGTTGCTTGCAGATTCTGGGGTCTTTCAGAACAGGTGTATGTATACTGAGATCATGTGACAGATCATGTGACACTTAGATTACACACAGGTGGGCTTTATTTAAGTAATTATGTGACTTCTGAAGGTAATTGGTTGCACCAGTTTATTTTAATTTTTAAAGTTTTTTAACAAGTCATTTTTTTCATTTCAGTTAACCAAATGTGGACTATTTTGTTTATTTCCATTATATTAAATCCCCCAAAAATCTATTGAAATTACAGGTTATAATGCAACAAAATAGGAAAAATGCCAAGGGGATGAATACTTTTGCAAGGCATTGTATGGCGTAGAAAAAGACGAGTGACTGCGGTTTAAAGGAATCCTCTGATAGTGACGGTGGATGGGATCAATATGGGATTTCAGTCACTGACTGAGTTTTTTCCAGTGACTGTTTTGATATGGAGAGAAGAGAAAAATATTGACTTCCCATTGGGTTGGAGAAGATGATTGATGGTGAATGAAATTCATGCAAATTATAGGGTTAATCAGAGGCCTACTGTAATTTGCTCCATTGCTAAAATGGGTGCAATGGACAGAGTGGCAATGCAGTTAGTGGAACATGTAAATATGTGAAAGAAAGCACATCTACCTGGGGACAGAGAGGCAGAGACAGTGAAGGAAATGCCTGAGAGAGAGTGAAATAAGAGGCTCTCTATCTCTGAGCTGTGAAGCACACCTTTCTGTCTGACAGGACTGACTGCCCTAGTTTCTTATGTAGAAGATATTCTCTAAGCTGACCTGCCTGAAGAGGAGATGAAGCCTAGACCAACCACCTTATAGGATGATTCTTATCAAAAACAGTGTGATCCATCTATAGGTTTTGCAGGGGTATTTGATTGTACATAGTCTTAAATCAGATAGAAATTTGAAATTATTATCAATGTCTTCATCTTCATGCTTTTATAATTGTTTTCCTTAATTCTGGAAACAAATTATAACTTGTTAGACAGTCAAGCATGACTGATTTTTATTTGGACGTTTTAACAAACGCAATTGCTATGTTTCTACGGTCCATGTGATTGGTTCATGGCTTTGCAGAGTGTTCTGATCAGTAGTTACCCACACATTTTAATCAGCCCTTTCTTTGGGTAAACCATCATGAGCTGGATATTGGGCAATTGTCTTTAATATTTAAAAAAATATTTGAAATCTAATTTGCAATTAGTCTGCCATGTCTCTTTCAAGGAGGTACATTTCTTTTTTATTGTAAACATGAGAATGTTGTTTATTTCATGTTATTTTAATAAAATTAAGTTAAACTAATTTGCGTAAGTGTTCAACACCTTCCATTCTTTGTTGCTACTGACTGGTAAAAGGACTGTGTTCACTCAAAACAATAACTGTCAATCAAAGTGTATGTTGCCTGTGCACGAACAAAGGCATTGGTTGGCTATAAAAAATTGCGATGACACAGACTTTGGCCATCTACATTAAAATAAATATTAAAAAGATAGACATTTATATATAACAATAATGATAACCCTGACACTGATTGTGTATGCTGTAAAGAGCTTGTTTTAATGTAAATTGTCCCAGGCAGGTACAAAAGACGTTGAAACACTGATCTCCACCATTAGACTCTGTGCACCTCAGTAGGATACATGTGCAAGACTTTGTAGCTGGGTACAATGTTTGCTGTTTGCAGTGTGGTGCAATCTCACTGTGGATCCCGTCTAGACAGGCCACTAGGGGATTCCATCATTGGGAAATGGCACTAGGTGCACCACAGCTATTGGCAGAGATGATGGGACTAAATGATAACACAATCTCAACAAAGCTATTGGGTAACACTTACGTTGAAGCTCCTTATGTTAAATTCACAACAACTTTTACAGTCATAGACCATTATGTTTTTGTGTTCTTTAATGTCTGATGGCCCTGATGTTTTCCTTTCATTTGGTCATCAGATCTAATTCGGAGACTGATGACAGGGCGTAAGTTTTAGCAATGTGTTTTCCTGTATCTTATGAATCATGTGTGTATCAGAAAACTTCAGTGAAGGGAAGAATAGCCCTGAGGTCATCAAAAGTGGTGAAACACAAGACCAAAACCATCTCTGTCTTCTGACCTCTTGGCTTCTATTTCTGTGGAGTTTTGCTGCGTGTGTGTTTCACTGTTCTATTTCTGCTTTCTGACAGGCCATAGAGAGCGACTCCTTAAAATAAGACAAGCAATAGAATACAAAGATCTAATTCTGATCTGACCCTATGGTGACAAGAGCTCCACCTGGTGGGAATGCTGCGATCATGTTGCTGTCTCCAGAGCTTTGACACATGCTTCCGATTCACCCTCCTTACACAGTGGTGGCTGTAGCAGATCCAGCGGACTATAAGTGGGCTACACTATCCACGATCTACAAGCACACGCATGTACACAGCATCCTCTTGCACATACAACGAATCCATCTCTGCAACCCCCCCCCCCCTCAAAACAATAACTGTCAATCAAAGTGTATGTTCCCTGTGCAGACAAGGCATGTTTGTCTATAAGAAATCACGATGACTCTGACTTTGGGCACCAACATTAAAATAAATATTCAAAAGATAGACACTAATACAACATATAAGATTGTAACCCTGTAGATAAGTGTACTGCAAGTCTACTACCTGTGATGCACATTAATTCACTTTGGCAGAATAACTATTGTACCATTTCCCCAATTATGTTTTGAATAAACTAAAGAATTTGAACCATGCCATATCTCATTGTATAGCAATAATCACAGCAACGAATCCCTTTGAGAACTGCTTATGTAGCATCAATATGAGTCGGAAACAGTTATTCTAGTGTCAAAATGTACTAAAGTGTAAATAGGATAATTTTGGTCATAAAGTCAGTTTTCGTCTAAAATGGATTTTGTAACATCAACACAACGGTTAAATTAAGGTTGGGTTTTGATTTGACGATGTCCATTTGCCCACTAACATGGGGTGAACAGCTGCGGCGATTGTTCTCTATCCAATAGCATAGACAGTGAGATAGACCTGCCCAGCAGCTCCCACTGTTTATATAAGACAACACGACTTTGTTTACATAAGACAACACACCGCACCACATTTATTAACTTGAGAAATACTGCACCAAACATCTTAGTTAGATGTAAAATTGAGCATCTAAAATATAATCAGCAAAAATGTTAACATTTATTACTGATTTCTTGAGTTATCATAGATTCATTCTGAGGATTTTGAGGAAGTGAAATAGGCTTCTGCGTCTACAGTGGCTCATGGGGGACAAACATCATTAACCAAACGCGGAATCGGCCAGGAAACACCTCCAAGACTGAAATCTCGTTTTTCTAGTGAGCAACAGAAAAACACGTACCAATCGTTACCTTAACACGAGCACTGACACGTTTTGCCTCAGCAACAGCGGAATAGCAAGACATTGCATAACATCATGAAGCGATAGCATCTCTGACATATTCACCACGAGATGGCAACATTAAAATGTACTTTAAGTATTTATCAGGAAGGATATTAGTATTGTTTATACAGGTGATTTATACATAACACAGGATAGCATATTTCCATGGTAGTACATGTTACATTATACACTGAAATGTTTAGAGGGGGTGAAGTTGAGGAAATGGAAACTAATAGACGTTTTCACACTCATCTAACCTCTCAAAAATACTTCAAAGACATGGAAACTTACATTAAAAAAAGACATCATGAACAATGTATTACGATAACGCACATTGTGTTTCGCAGTATATAACACCTGTAGGTATCTGCTTATTTTATTTTAGGATGCCCCAATAAATGTCCTGTAATTAAAAGCAATTCTCCTTTCATCCCTTTAATTAAAAAGCATGGTAGAAGACAGAATAGCTGCAGTTACAGCAAGATGGTAGGAAGCTCAGTAATGAATCATTCATAATGTATTATAAACTGGGTGGTTGGGCCCTGAATGCTGATTGACTGAAAGCCGTGATATATCAGACCGTATACCACTGGTATGACAAAACATTTATTTTTACTGTTCAAATTATGTTGGTAACCAGCAATAAGGGACCTCGGGGGTTTGTGGTATGTGGCCAATATACCACGACTAATGGCTATATCCAGGCAATCAGCGTTGCGTCATGCATGAGAACAGCCTTTAGCCATGGTATATTGGCCATAAACCACACCCCTCGTGCCTTATTGTTTAAATAGAGTTCAGAGATCCTTCTATTAAACAACAAGTCCCAAGAAAACAGACTTAACCCTCACTTGTCATGGAGGTCACCTGTGAAGCCAGACATTTGCTTTAACTGAGAGCCTGCTGAAAACTAGCCTGGTCTCAGTGACTATTGCTGCTATTATATACATGACACAGAAGAGTTGACCAAAGCACCAACAGATCTGGCTAGATAAAGACCTATGAGGTTCTGCATATTGTTATAATAAACACACTAGTTGGATAAAACTCTACTGTATAGCACAGGATGTTGGTGGTACCACCAATATGGGCAGCAGGTATCCTGGTGGGTAGGAGCATTGGGCCAGTAACCAAAAGGTTGCTGGATTGAATCCCAGAGCAGACAAGGTCAAATCTGTCGCTCCGCCCCTGAGCAAGGCAGTTAACACACTATTCCATCAGCACAGATGACGTGGATGTTGATTAATGCAGCCCTCCGCACCTCTCTGATTTAGAGAGTTGGGTTAAATGCAGTTTCCATGTGTTTGATTCCATTTGCACCATTATTATGAGTCGTCCTCCCCTCAGCAGCCTCCACTGTTGTATAGTCTTCTTTTCTTCATAGCTGTTAACCTGAGTCTCCCACTACTCTAGTACAGGTCCCTCATGATTTCCTGTAGTAGGGGGTGCAGACACGTCTCCAGCTCCTGCTTCTTGAGCAGGTGGATGAGCCGGACGTGGTCAGCCACCAGCGGCCGCAGGTCGGTCATCTTCTGCAGCAGCCTGGCAAACAGCCGGGGGCAGTCTGGGTGGATGGTCTTCAACTGCAGCTCCAAGGCCTGCAGTACTGCCTCCTGGAGGTCCTCGATGGGCTTCACATTCACCAGGCCTGGACGGTCTAGAGTCGAGCACAACAAGGTCAAGGTTAGAGGTCACCAGAGAGTGGAAAGTGCAAGAGGAGAGAGGGAAATAGAGGAAGATTGGACATACAGTATACATCAAATGATCTGAAGTTGCAATGTCCTGATGAGCAAAGTCCAAGGTCAATTGAAATGATACAGCATAAATTAGGTCACCATTGTTTAATATCTGGTCTCAAGCCCAATCAAGCCATCTCAGAGCAATAAAACACCTAATCCTGCAGTTGAGGTCAATGGAAGGCAGACCGTTGGGGATAGAAGAAAGATGCCATAATGGCGCACAATCAACAAATCTGGTCAAACAAAGTGGATTTTCGTCAAATCCAACATGATTGATGTATTGTAACAGGCCCACAATGTGTTTTCTAAAGTCTGATTTTGATATATATGGCTGTTTTTGCTGCATAACATTGAGAAGTTCCTTTTCAGGTTTAGAAAAAGTGACTGCTAAATGCTAAATCCGGTTTGTATAAACTGGTAGAATAGCTAGCATACAAAAATCGGTGGTGGTAGCCAAAGTAATTTTGAACTGCAATGCAGTTGATTGGTGACTATGACATGAACATGTATTGGGGTTGACATGCATACAAGCAATATACTTCGATGTTTACCTCAACATAGTGTGAAATACACATACTGTATAAACAATCGCCTTAAGGTAGGCTAATTTTGCTAGGGGGCAATGAGAAGAATCTGGACATTTTCCCCAAGGCATCTTTCCCCCACGTGTTTGGGAAGAGTTCCATTGACCTCTTTACCGCATCTATCTAACATACAGTTGAAGTCAGAAGTTTACATACACCTTAGCCAAATACATTTAAACTCAGTTTTGAACAATTCCTGACATTTAAATCCTAGTAAAAATGACCTGTCTTAGGTCAGTTAGTATCACCACTTTATTTTAAGAATATGAAATGTCAGAATAGTAAAGAGACGAGATTTATTTCAGCTTTTATTTCTTTCAACACGTTCCCAGTGGGTCAGAAGTTTACATACACTCAATTAGTATTTGGTAGCATTGCCATTAAATGGTTTAACTTGGGTCAAACGTTTCGTGTAGCCTTCCACAAGCTTCCCACAATAAGTTTGGTGAAATTTGGCCCATTCCTCCTGACAGAGCTGGTGTAACTGAGTCAGGTCTGTAGGTCTCCTTGATTGCGCACACTTTTTCAGTTCCACCCACAGATTTTCCACAGGATTTAGTCAGGGCTTTGTGATGGCCACTCCAATACCTTGACTTTGTTGTCCTTAAGCCATTGTGCCACAACTTTGGAAGTATGCTTGGGGTCATTGTCCATTTGGAAGACCCATTTGCGACCAAGCTTTAACTTCCTGAATGATGTCTTGAGATGTTGCTTCAATATATCCACATATTTTTCCACCATCATCATGCCATCTATTTTGTGAACTGCACCAGTCCCTCCTGCAGAAAAGCACCCCCACAACATGATGCTGCCACCCCCGTGCTTTACAGTTGGGATGGTGTTCTTTGGCTTGCAAGCCTCCCCCTTTTCCACCAAACATAACAATGTAATTATGGCCAAACAGTTCTATTTTTGTTTCATCAGACCAGAGGACATTTTTCTAAAAAGTACTATCTTTGTCCCCATGTGCAGTTGCAAACTGTGGTCTGGCTTTTTTATGGCGGTTTTGGAGCAGTGGCTTCTACCTTTCTGAGCGGCCTTTCAGGTTATGTCGATATAGGACTTGATTTACTGTGGCTATAGATACTTTTGTGCCTATTTCCTCCAGCATCTTCACAAGGTCCTTTGCTGTTGTTCTGGGATTGATTTGCACTTTTCGCACTAAAGTACGTTCATCTCTAGGAGACAGACTGTGTCTCCTTCCTGAGCGGTATGACGGCTGCGTGGTCCCATGGTGTTAATACTTGCATACTATTGTTTGTACAGATGAACGTGGTACCTTCAGGCGTTTGGAAATTGCTCCCAAGGATGAACCAGACTTGTGGAGGTCTACAAGGCCTTGAAATACATCCACAAATACATCCACAATCTCCAATTGACTCAAATTATGTCAATTAGCCTATTTAGAAGCTTCTCAAGCCATGACATCATTTTCAGGAATTTTTCAAGCTGTTTGAAGGCACAGTCAACTTAGTGTTTGTAAACTTTTGACCCACTGGAATTGTGATACAGTGAATTGTAAGTGAAATAATCTGTCTGTAAACAATTGTTGGAAAAATGACTTGTGTCATGCACAAAGTAGATGTCCTAACCGACTTGCCAAAACTGTAGTTGATAACAATACATTCTTGGAGCGGTTGAAAAACAAGTTTTAATGACTCCAACTTATGTGTATGTAAACTTCTGACTTCAACTGTAAATGCATAAATGTAAAACGGAAAAACACCACCTCCACTGAGGATGATGACAGCGAGGAAGAGCGCCGTATCACTATCGTCCAGCTCCAGCACGTTGAATTTTACCGCAAACTCAAACTTTGGCTCCATCGTCTCACAGAAGGGCTTCCTCAGACTCTTGAAGAACTCCCGGGTCATGAAGATCTGTCCGTAGGCGAACAGTGTGCCGTCCTTGTTCATCAGCGGCGCCAGCATGATCAACATGACCTCGATGACCCCGTACTTCAGCAGGGTCACCTGGTCATTTATGTCCAAATCTGTCAACCCAGGGATACTCTTGGCAAACTCTATGATTTCTCGTACAGCTTCGGTGGTGCGGAACTGAACCTGCCGGAAAAAGAAGAGCTCCAGCTCCCCGGCAGGCTCTTGAGGGGGCAGGACAGACCTCTGGTGCTCCAGGAAAGGGAACTGTCTACTGTTTATAAAGTCCTGACCCGCTGTCAGGGACTTCATGTCATGGATGACAAACGGCTGGAAGGAACGAGAGACATCCCTTAAAAACAATGTATTATGAAGCATTGCCATCCATTGCCATACATTCTCTTGGCAATTTGTAGTGATTCAGTATTTGGCCCCTTGCTGGGTGCACAACGGGTTAATCTAACTAGAAAATAAAAGATACATTAAAATCCTGACTTTTAGGTTAGTGAAAATATATCTGCTTCTCTAAAGTATAAATAACTGTCTATTAGTTATTTCCTCTTAGACAAGCTGAGATGACCCAATATTACTGCTTCCTACTGTACACTGATATTTTGCTACCAGTTAATCAGGACAGAGTGCATTTTCCAAAAACTGTGATATTCAAATATACAGAACCAAATGTCTGGTGTGTGAGAGAGAGAAAGAGGTCAAGTGGCTTTCAATGGCTCTGTTCTGACTCATATTACAAATGTTCCATTGACATCAATGCAAAATTTATGCAAAACCTTTTAAGATTATGTGCATGTAGTTGTACAGTATCTCAAGTAACAATTGGGCCCTTACTGAGTTTCCGTGGGTCTTCCCAGACAGGATGGCTCTGGCCCTGCTCTTGGTCAGGGGAAAGTGTCTGTGATAGGACAGACACAGCTGTCTGGACAAGGCTCTCAAGTCCGCTGACTCTGGGCTCCTGGGGGACACATCCATAAACTCAGCCAGCAGCTTCTCTCTCTCCTCCTGGGGCATCCGGCCGAAGCGGATGGCTGCGTGGGGACATCAAAATCATTATATTCTAGCCTGGGTGCCAGTCAGACTCTTTCTGTATTGAATAATGCTACACATCACTGGCTGCCCAAACAAGACAATGACAAAGACGTTGGAGGAAGGACTATACTTCATCCTGCTGTGTAGAAACCTTTCCAAAGACTTAAGGCCCAATTTCAGACAGACACCTGCTGTTTAACATCCTTGATTAAGCCTGTGACAGTCATGGAGTTTTGGATGACGATCATTGGTCAGCCAAATGACTGGATCACCTTTATAACCGTTCGAATAGCAACAAAAAATAAAGACGCACATTTTCTTCTCTACTCCGCTCCTGACTGAGCTGCCATAGAAATATAATTAATAAAACGGGTGTCCCCGTTCAAGTCAATAATGGCATAATGGGTGGACTGACGGCCATTGCGAGTGCACCCATAGGAGAAAAGCAGGAAGTAAAAGCAAAAAGTGTACCCATCAATATGTTCTGTGATTTGTTGATTCAACTCAACTTACATTAGAAAAAATACATTCCATTGCATGAGCCACATCAGTTAACATCACTTAAGCAATCATTTGAATGAACATTCTACATTACCATGGAAATGATTGCTTAAGTGATAATGTCCGAGAAGCCGGTGTTTGGAGGATATATTGGCACGGGTGTTGTTCGTTGAGGGCCGACAAACCGTGCCAAAATATCCTCCAAACATCGGCTTCAAAGGCAATATCACTTAAGCAATAATTTCTATGGTAATGTAGAATGTTCATTCAAATGATTGCTTAATTAAGTGATAATGCTAGAGAAGTCAATGTTTGGAGGATATATTGTTGTTCAGTCTGAGACAAAGTCAAAATGTTACATTTGTTTAAGCTGTCTTCGAGTGACATTTATTTGGATACATCCATAACAATGAGCTAATGAGGCACGACTTCGCCTGGCATAGAAAATGTGCTCACTCGTCAGGACAGTGTTGTTCAAAGGAGATAGCCAACAACACAGCTACAGTAACACGATCACTTCAAACTGAAGCTGGAAAGACCTCAAATTAGCTGTGTTTCATGTGAATTTTTTTCAACATTTTTAAAATATTTTTTTATTTCTCCATAAAAATGATGCCAGCTTATTCATGATTTCGACTGGCTGAAAAACGCTGCCTGCTTGGCCATTTCGTCCCACTCCTGACACGTTCATTACTATGGGACAGCTGGAGATCTAATTTTAATATTGTTTCAATGTTGCAAATGTCGGAGAGACAGACAGCAAGGTTTATACAAATGTCTGCTGTTGAAAACTAAATGTTAGTCTAAAAGAAATGTGAGATAATGTCTAGATGCTTTTTCAAGTTTATATGTTGCTTGGCTGGGCTGATGAGACAGTGGATTACACAGTCAGATGGAACAGAGTAAATAGGCATTTTAACACCATAGATCTAGCCAGTGGCAACTTGTGGAATAGAGATCGGCTGGAATGCAGTTTTAACTAACCAATCAGCATTCCGGATTAGACCCACACATTGTATAAATCCCAATACCATGCAGCCATTGCGAGTGTACCCATGAGTTTACCAGTCAAATTCTTGTTCTAAGAAATGAAGGCTATTCCATGCGAGAAATTGCCAAGAAACTGAAGATCTCGTACAACGCTGTGTACTACTCCCTTCACAGAACAACGCAAACTGTCTCTAACTAGAATAGAAAGAGGAGTGGGAGGCCCCGGTGCACAACTGAGCAAGAAGACAAGTACATTAGAGTGTCTAGTTTGAGAAACAGACGCCTCACAAGTCCTCAACTGGCAGCTTCATTAAATAGTACCCGCAAAACACCAGTCTCAACGTCAACAGTGAAGATGCAACCCCGGAAAGCTGGCCTTCTAGGCAGAGTTGCAAAGAAAAATCCATATCTCAGACTGGCCAATAAAAATAAAAAATTAAGATGGGTAAAATAACACAGACACTGGACAGAGGAAGATTGGAAAAAATGTGTTATGGACAGACAAATCTAAGTTTGAGGTGTTCGGATCACAAAGAAGAAAATTCGTAAGACGCAGACAAAATGAAAAGATGCTGGAGGGGTGCTTGACGCCATCTTTCAAGCATGGTGGAGGCAATGTGCTGGTCTGGGAGTGCTTTGGTGGTGGTAAAGTGGGAGATTTCTACAGGGTAAAAGGGATTTTGAAGAAGGAAAGTTATCACTCCAATTCGCAAAACACCATGCCATACTCTGTGGATGGCACTTAATTGGAGCCAGGTTTCTACTACAACAGGACAATGACCCAAAGCACAGCTAAAAACTATGCAATAACTATTTAGGGAAGAAGCAGTCAGCTGGTATCTGTCTATAATGGAGTGGCCAGCACAGTCACCGGATCTCAACCCTATTGAGCTGTTGTGGGAGCAGCTTGACCATGTGGTACATAAGAAGTGTCCATCAAGCCAATCCAACTCGTGGGAGATGCTTCAGGAAGCATAGGGTGAAATCTCTTCAGATTACCACAACAAATTGACATCTAGAATGCCAAAGGCATGCAAGGATGTAATTGATGCAAATTATTTGACAAAAGCAAAGTTTGAAAGAAACAAATTATTTATAACCTTGTCAACATCTTGACTATATTTCCAATTCATTTTGCAACTTATTTCATGTGTGTTTTTATGGAAAACAAGGACATTTCTAAGTGACCCCAAACTTTTGATCGGTAGTGTACTTTAGTATTCAGACCCTTCACTGACTTACTGACTCAGTACTTTGCTGAAGCACCTTCGGCAACAATTACAGCCTCAAGTCCTCTTGGGTATAATTCTACAAGCTTGACACACCTGTATTTGGGGAGTTTCTCCCATTCTTCTCTGCAAATCCTCTCAAGCTCTTGTCATATTGGATGGGTTGCGTTGCTGCACATATATTTTCAGGTCTCTCCAGAGATTTTGGATCAGGTTCAAGTCTGGGCTTTGGCTGGGCCACTCAAGGAAATTCAGAGACTTGTCCCGAAAGCAGTCCTGTATTGTCTTGGCTGTGTGCTTCTGGTCATTGGCCTGTTATAAGGTGAACATTCGCCCCAGTCTGAGGACCTGAGTGCTCTGGAGCAGGTTTTCATCAAGGATCTCTCTGTACTTTGCTCCGTTCATCTTTCCCCTGATCCTAACTCGTCTCCCAGTCCCTGCCACTGAAAACATCCCCACAGCATGATGCTGCCACCATCATGATTCACTGTAGGGATGGTGCCATGTTTCCTCCAGATTTGACACTTGGCATTCAGGCCAAAGAGTTCAATCTTGGTTTCATCAGACCAGATAATCTTGTTTCTCATGGTCTGAGAGTCATTTAGGTGCCTTTTGACAAACTCCAAGCGGGCTGTCATGTGCCTTTTACTGAGGAGTGAATTCCGTCAGGCCACTCTACCATAAAGGCCTGATTGGTGGAGTGCTTTAGAGATGGTTGTCCTTCTGGAAGGCTTTCCCATCTCCACAGAGGAACTCTGGAGCTCTGTCAGTGTGACCATCAGGTTCTTGTTCACCTTCCTGACCAAGGCCCTTCTCCCCCGAGTTCTCAGTTATGCCAGGTGGACAGCTCTAGGAAGAGTCTTGGTGATTCCAAACTTCTTCAATTTAAGAATGACGGAGGCCACTGTGTTCTTGGGGACCTTCGATGCTGCAGAATGTTTTTGATATCCTTCCTCAGATCTGAGCCTCAAAATCCTGTCTCAGAGCTCTACAGACAATTCCTTCATCCTCATGGTTTGGTTATTTCTCTGACATGCACTGTCAACTGTGGGATCTTATATAGACAGGTGTGAGCCTTTCCAAATCATGTCCAGTCAATTGAATTTACCACAGGTGTACTCCAATCAAGTTGTAGAACATCTCAAGGATGATCAATGGAAACAGGATACACTTGAGCTTAATTTCGAGCATCATAGAAAAGGGTCTGAATACTTATTTAAATAAGGTATTTCAGTTTATTATTTGTAATAAATGTGCTTACATTTCTATAAAGCTGTTTTCACTTTGTCATTAAGGGGTATTGTCATTAAGGGGTATTATGTGTAGATGAGGGGAAAAAAGAATTTAATCCATTTTAGAATAAGTCTGTAATGTAACAAAATGTGGAAAAAGTCAAGGGATCTGAATACTTTCCAAATGCACTGTCTATGACAAATCATGACTCTTAAAAATATTGGTAAGCAAATATACTTTTCACAACAATGTAGTGGCTTCCCATCTTGTGACATGCCCAGAAGCAGACATTTCTGAAAGCGACAGTACTGGCATTTATTCCGGCTCTTTTTGTGAATCCGACAATGCAAATCACAGTGGTCATACACCAGTTTTAACCTCATGGTTCTTCGGAAGAATCCCTAAGAGAAAGGCAGAGAACATGTAGATTGTAGAATCATAAAGCAGCAACAAACTATAATTATTTTACAGGATTTAAAAAAATAAATGTGATCAATGGAAACAGTGGGCTTGATATGAATACAAGGTTTACGGTGAGTGTTTATGTGTCAGGGTTAAATCCTTACTAATACATGACCCCCTGGAGGTTAAATAGCAAGACGTTTGTTTTGTTTTTATGCTCAAATGTGTAACAATGCATTTGTATAGCTCCAAGCAAACACAATAGTCATACATACTGTCAAGCCACCAGAACCTAATTTGGTAGGTCTCAGTCCTACCTTGCAGCCCTCACAGTCATGGACTCCATAGTGGAAGCCGGAAGCCGTGTCCCCACACACTCTGCAGTCAATGTAGAGCAGAGTGCTGGGGTCTGTGTAAGTGGGGGATTTGGAGTGAAGAGTGGGTCTGGACAGGCTGACAACGCTACAGTTGCTAGATCAAAGAGGGGACATGGACTCCTCTTTTAACGAACCTAAACAAAGACAAATGACAACACAATGAGATACAGATGTAGGATCTTCATTTGAGCCTGTTTGCTACAGCTGGAAAATAATCCTGCAGCAACAGGAAATGTGAATTATTATGTGGATTATAATTAATGAACATTTTTGTAGGGGAATCAAGTCTGAAATGTCAAACTTTCAAACTTCAGAAGCCTTTTTAAACCTTAAATACACTGCATGTTTTACATTTCCTGCATTGCTGGAAAGTTCTCTTGCAACAGGGTGATCAAATTAAGATCCTACATCTGTATACATAGCATCACAGGCAAGAGAAAAGACTGTGTTATTACACTTTAGTAAATGCCAGATTTAGTAAAAGTCCCTTACAGTAGACTTACATTGGTACTCGCTGTATGTGTAGTTGTATGGGTAGTTGAATGAGTGGTTTCTGTGTGGGCTGTGGTTGGATGAGTGATTTCTGTCTGGGCTGTGGTTGAATGACTGGTTTCTATCTGGGCTGTGGTTAAATGAGTGGTTTCTGTCTGGGCTGTGGTTGGATGAGTGATTTCTGTCTGGGCTGTGGTTGAATGACTGGTTTCTATCTGGGCTGTGGTTAAATGAGTGTTTTCTGTCTGGGCTGTGGTTGGATGAGTGATTTATGTCTGGGCTGTGGTTGAATGACTGGTTTCTGTCTGGGCTGTGGTTGAATGAGTGGTTTATGTCTAGGCTGTGGTTGAATGAGTGGTTTATGTCTGGGCTGTGGTTGAATGAGTGGTTTATGTCTGAGCTGTGGTTCAATGAGTGGTTTATGTCTAGGCTGTGGTTGAATGAGTGGTTTATGTCTGGGCTGTGGTTGAATGAGTGGTTTATGTCTGGGCTGTGGTTGAATGAGTGGTTTCTGTCTGGGCTGTGGTTGAATGAGTGGTTTCTATCTGTGCTGTGGTTGAATGAGTGGTTTATGTCTAGGCTGTGGTTGAATGAGTGGTTTATGTCTGGGCTGTGGTTGAATGAGTGGTTTATGTCTGGGCTGTGGTTGAATGAGTGGTTTCTGTCTGGGCTGTGGTTGAATGAGTGGTTTCTGTCTGGGCTGTGGTTGAATGAGTGGTTTCTGTCTGGGCTGTGGTTGAATGAGTGGTTTATGTCTGGGCTGTGGTTGAATGAGTGGTTTCTGTCTGGGCTGTGGTTGAATGAGTGGTTTATGTCTGGGCTGTGGTTGAATGAGTGGTTTCTATCTGGGCTGTGGTTGAATGAGTGGTTTATGTCTGGGCTGTGGTTGAATGAGTGGTTTATGTCTGGGCTGTGGTTGAATGAGTGGTTTCTGTCTGGGCTGTGGTTGAATGAGTGGTTTCTATCTGGGCTGTGGTTGAATGAGTGGTTTATGTCTAGGCTGTGGTTGAATGAGTGGTTTCTGTCTGGGCTGTGGTTGAATGAGTGGTTTATGTCTGGGCTGTGGTTGAATGAGTGGTTTATGTCTGGGCTGTGGTTGAATGAGTGGTTTCTGTCTGGGCTGTGGTTGAATGAGTGGTTTATGTCTGGGCTGTGGTTGAATGAGTGGTTTCTGTCTGGGCTGTGGTTGAATGAGTGGTTTCTGTCTGGGCTGTGGTTGAATGAGTGGTTTCTGTCTGGGCTGTGGTTGAATGAGTGGTTTCTGTCTGGGCTGTGGTGGTGGGGACTGTTGAGGCTGTGCTCTAGGGAGGAGAGGTAAAGGTGGTCCAGGGTTGACAGGGTCTTCATGTCAGAACTATTCATCCTGTTGTCCATCTCTGCCAGGTCCAATGTGCCCAGCTCAAAAGTCATTATAGGTCACCATCTCTGGATAAGAAGACAACAGTGAAGAGGTCAACTAACAGTATGAATCTCTCAATTTACTATAAATAAAGCTATCAAGGAGACCACAGAAGAGGCAAACCATTCATTACCAGTGCTACTATAAATGGGTGTAATTATTATAACTTCAGCCTGTTAAAACTAAGAAAAACAATTGGACTAATTCTACATTTGCACTAATTTGGATCTATACATTAGATTCAGGGCAAACACAGGAATGCACTTTTCATTCAGATTATTGCAATGTTTAAGAGATAAGAGAGCGACAACTAACTAAGCGGCCCGCTGGTAGGAACTCTCAGCCCCACAGTAAGTCAACACAACTTTCTGTACTGTACCATTTCAGAACATTTCTCCACTGTCTCACATGAGGTGAGAAAGGTGAACATTGCCACGTTCACTTCAACTCAAAGAAAGACCTTTAGAATTGACAGGTACAACTACCTCTCTCTCTCTATCTCTGTCTCTGTCTCTGTCTCTCTCTCTCTCTCTCTCTCCCTCTCTCCTCCCTCCCTCTGCAGAAATTTTTCAATAAAAAAAACATATCTGAGTGTAGGATGATAAATGGCCGCCTGTCATCTGTAGCTAGTCTTTCAAAATTAATGAGAAAACTTTCATAGGCAGCATGTGTGTGTGTGTTTGTGTGTGTGTGTGTGATTGTGTGTGTGTGTGTGTGTGTGCGTGCATATCTGCGTGCGTACGTACATGTCTTGCATTTACATTTACATTTACATTTAAGTCATTTAGCAGACGCTCTTATCCAGAGCGACTTACAAATTGGTGAATTCACCTTCTGACATCAGTGGAACAGCCACTTTACAAATGTATAAAGGATATTTAAAGCTGAAACCCTCCTATTAAACACCAATGGTATTCACTAAGTTAATGGTTTATATTTAGGATAATGTTTTACTGCTTTGTCATCCTATTTTTGATTTGAAAATCATCATCAAATATTTTACATATGATCAGGATTGCACAGACGGCCAGAGCTAATTACAGACACCAGCAAAATGCTTAAGTACCCAAAGGGGCCACTAGATGTCTTCTGATAGATGACAGAAAATCCTTGTAAAATTCAACAATTTTAGTAGTTTATTGGTAAACTTGAAATGTTTCCAGTAATATACCCTTCCTTTGCAACTCTAATGATGAGTGCTGACAAATTATCTACACATACCTTAACAGAAGACTGACAAAGTCCTGTGGAACAGTCTTGTTACTTAAGTGGTATGATTGAAAAGGTTTGTGTGTTCGAAGTTGGTAAACAGGGAACACCGGAGAATTACAGTGATCATATTGAGGTCTGGATACTACATTGCAAAAAGTCATTAGTTCTGCTAACATTTTTTTTGTTGTTATGGAAACCCGTTGCTTAGAACCACTCGAGTAACCTAACTCAAAGTATTTCAGTATTCAATACTTTCTAGTAATACAGTGACATCTCCTTCCATATGATTATCTTTTAACGTTGTAAATACTTAATTGTTGTGTGTTTTATGAGCTTTTTGCGACTAAATTAAATTATGTACGATTTAAGTTACTTGAAGAGGAACATTTTTTGTAATAAACATACAAATGTAGGGTCCCTTCTACTTAAATTGTTAACCTTCATTAAAACAAATATCAAGTAGTAAGTAGTTCTGATTAGTCATTGTCAGTGGTCATGTCTTATTTGACCATTTGTAATTTTAACCCCCCTTAGCAGGCATTGTTGGGCACAGTAACTGGAGGTAGAGCTGTAAGCTTTACATGATGCAGCATTATCCTCTGTCATTAAGACTGGTGAACATTACCGAGTTGATGGTGGGAATGTCTCATTATTGAACGTCAATTTGATATCCGTTCATCGTGATCAACTACACCTCATAGCACAACAAACTGCTTAATACTATTTTAGAAATATACTTTTATTTCTTCAAACATTAATACAACATTGTGTAAAAGTACCATGAAGTCTAAACATTTTGAAATATCCACAATTCTTTAAAAACGAGCCACGTGCCACTATTATGAATTAATAACTTGTAAAAACGTAATAATTCTATATCAGCACAACACAGATAATCAAGTGTTTTTTACGTAAATATCAATGTCTTATTACTACCTTATTATTTTAAGTAAAGACGTAAAACATAATAGAATCAGGTATGAACAACTTGTTAGATTGAATTTAAAATATTAAACAATCATAACTTGTAAAACTCAATAGCGAGATGATCAGAACACAAATAAATAAAGATGTATTTACTCAATAACCTAATAATTGTTAACAGTACTCAAAAATGACATATGAGTTAATATCACTTTTATGATTTGAGTTCTACTGGCTGTTGGAGATGTTTGAATAACCACTACAAAATGTATTTAATGAGTTCGGCAGTTACTTTATAATAATATAATAATAATAATAAAAATACAATTGTGTAAATTGACAACTTGGGTGGAATAAATTAAACATTTATCAAACTGTCAAAAGTTGACAGTAGCATATATGTTGTTCGAATTACAGACAAGCTAGCATATAAATTGACAAAATAAATCCTTATTATAATCCAAAAAGGTTTTGTATGTCCATGCAAATAGGCCAAGATACATTGTCAAATGAAACAAAATAAAGCCTTTGATGGATTTAAAACCGCTATCAGCAGTGTTCATGAATAGCCTTGACAGACAGTTGCACTTGTTTACCTTTTGAAACTAGATAGCAGTCTACAGTCTCACGCATTCAGAATTATTAAAGGAAAATGTAGCTTAGCCTACCTGTCTTGATCTACAACACAAAATATCAAATCGTTCTTCACTATTCACTTATGAAGCTTAATTCACATATTCAGCAATATGTGTTCCTTTTTCTTGATCACGGGGTTGCTTAATAATAGGACAGGTTACATGTGGGTCACGCACCCAGTGTTTGGATAATTCCCTTCTCGAACTGCATGGCTTCCCATATTCCGTCCCGCCTCCATTTACGGGTTGGACTTTGGAGTAATTCTTCACTGAACATTGGGCACAAACCTGTTGCACTGAGGGATTATCTGATTTCATAGATAGTAGAATGGAATAGTAGAATGATGTAGGCTACTGTAGACTAGTGTTATATAAATATTCATACACATGGCTCATATATTATACAGCACTAAGCTGATCTGCCTGACTCAAGTCATTTCTTGTACCCCTGCTAAAACAGGAACCAGGACACATACCCAGCAATAAACTACCCCCCTCAGCTCTCTGTTGTTTCAAGACCCCTCTGATCTCCGGTCTCCCTGTCCCCTGACACACACATACCCAGCAATAAACTACCCCCCTCAGCTCTCTGTTGTTTCACGACCCCATTTGCTCCTTTATCTCACGACTCCGGGACACACACGAACATTCCATCGCACGAACACACACACCTAGCCATAACGGGACACACAAACATCTTCTTGCATAAACACACACACACACACACACACACTCCACTCCCCTTTCTACTGGGCAGGAGCCAGGATGGGACGACTTCACGGGGCACCAATAAGGCTCCTGCACAGGCTCGGTCAGGACCCGCCTCCAACCTTCACCAACCAGTCAGAAGACAGAACTACAAGAATCAACCTACGTCATTCTATGTACAAAATCTGTTGCACACTCTGTTTAGGGATCCTTGTCAGCTGCCTCCTTCTGAGCCATATGACTAGGTCCGTGCACGCTTAATTAGAGGACAAGATATCTGTTACATAATAAACTGCCTTTTTGCTATACTTGATTCCACTCTGTCCAGCGTCTTGATTTGGTCTCTCTCTCCGGTAGCTAATCATCAACACTAGTTTATGAGATGTAGACTGTAGACTGAATAGCCTTGACAGACAGTTGTACTTGTTCACCTTTCGAAATTAGATTGTCGGAGCACATTTTACATTCTCACGCAATCAGAATTATTCAAGACTGATGTAGTTCAGCCGACCTGTCTTGATCTGCAACACAAAATATCAACTCGTTCTTCACTATTCAGTTGGGGTTGGACTTTGGAGTAATTCTTCACTGAACACTGGGCACAAACCTGTTGCACTGAGGGATTATCTGATTTCATAGGTAGACTGGAATAGTAGAATGATGTAGGCTACTGTAGACTAGTTTATGAGATTGTATAATTCTCATATGAATATTGAAGTAATGACTATTCAGAGCAGCAGTACATATAAATCCATAGGTTTACAGTAGACATAAACTCACAGGCCAGGTTCTACAGCTGCACCATGGAGAGCATCCTGACGGGTTGCATCACTGCCTGGTATGGCAACTGCTTGGTATCCGACCACAAGGCTCTAAAGAGGGTAGTGCGTACGGCCCAGTACATCACTGGGGCTACTGCACGGCAAGCGGTACCGGAGCGCCAAGTCTAGGTCCAAGAGGCTTCTAAACGGCTTCTACCCCCAAGCCACAAGACTCCTGAACATCTAATCAAAAGGCTACACAGACTATTTGCATTGCCCCCCCCCCCTTTTACGCTGCTGCTACTCTCTGTTATTATCTATGCATAGTCACTTCAATAACTCTACCTACATGTACATATTACCTCAATCACCTTGACTAACCGGTGCCCCCGCACATTGACTCTGTAACGATACCCCCTGTGTATAGCCTCGCTTCTTATTTTACGGCTGCTCTTTAATTATTTGTTACTTTTATTTATTTTCTTTTTTAGGTATTTTTTCTTAAAACTGCATTGTTGGTTAATAAGGGCTTGTAAATGAAGCATTTCACTGTAAGGTCTACACCTGTTGTATTCGCCGCATGTGACAAATAACATTTGATTTGATATGATTAAGCAAGAATAAGCGGCCCCAGTGGGCACGTGATCACCAACACTGGACAATTGAGGAGTGGAAAAACATTGCCTGGAACATGACAGCGAGTTCAATTTACTAGAGTGGCCTGCACAGTGGCCAGACCTCAACCCAATAGAACATCTTTGGGATGAGATGGAAGTGATGCCATCGCGTCAGCATCAACCAACATCCCTGTTGAACGTTTCCGAACAACTTGTAGAATGCTGTTCTGGAGGAAAAGGGGGGTCCGACCTTGTACTTGATGGGTGTACCTAATAAACTGTCCGAATGTAGCTACATGTATAATCTATTCATTTTAAATTCACAAGAAACAGCACTTTACATGGAATTCTATAGGTTGCTTCTGCATTTCTAATGCAGAGACCATAGGCCTCTAGAGTCACTTTGCTTATCAATACATGGCAACTTTATTAAAATCTGGAGGACTGTAGAAACAAATCAGTGGATTTAATCATGCAATCAATACGGTTTACAATTTATTTAACCTTTATTTAACTAGGCAAGTCAGTTAAGAACAAATTTAAGAACAAATTCTCATTTACAATGACGGCCTACCCCAGGCAAACCCGGACAACGCTGGGCCAATCTGGTGCCACCCAATGGGACTCCCAATTACGGCCGGTTGTGAAACAGTCTGGAATCGAGCCAGGGTCTGTAGTGACACCTCTGGCACTGAGATGCAGTGAATTAGACCGCTGTGCCTCTCGGGAGACTGAAAGCCGAATGTTTATTACTATTCCACTAAAATAGCTTATATTTAATATTCTGTATGATTAATAGTATCCCCTGATCATGTGTACTTACTATATAATATGAGAATATACTGTAGAATACTATGCTACACCCTGTAATATCTATTGTGTAGTGCTTACTACTATTGTGTAGTGCTTACTACAGAATTTTGTATTATACTCGAGAATAATATGCTCCACATCATGTAGTGCTTAAAGGGATACTTCGGGATTTAATCTACTTCCTCAGAGCCAGATGAACTCGTGGATATCATTTTTATGTCACTGTGTTCAGTATGAAGGAAGTCAGTTGTTTCGCGAGCCAATGTTAACTAGCATTAGCGCAATGTTGGCACAGTATCTGCTAGCATAATAAAAGGCCTCATTGCCAAAATCTCAAAGTATCCCTTTAATATAGAATTTTGTAGTATGCTGTAGAATACTATACTCCACACTGTAGTATCACTCGATCATGTGTAGTACTTACTGTAGAATTTTGTAGTATACTGTAGAACACTACAATTTTATCTACAAAAAATATTAGTGTTCACAAAAACACTACAGTTTTTAACTATAGTAATACTACAGTATTTCATTTGCATATACCTCCACCCATTCCCTTCCCCCATATCCCAATTTTTTGTGTGAAAAAAATATGTTGCGTAAAGCTCACTTCTTCATTTTTATCATTTTATTGTATCATGAGAGTAACATACACAGACTTTTCTGCTTTTGCCTTCTTCAGTGTACAGATTCAAAGCTTACAATCAGAACAACATTTGTAGGAAACACAGGTGAGCACAGTCCAGGTGCTTAAAATCAGGGTAATTGATCCTTTGTCAATCAGGGATGGCCTCTCTGGTCTACCTGTACACGTGTTACAAGGCTATATAGAATTATAGGCTATGGGAGCAGGTACAAAGGGGTTAATATCCATTGCGAGCCGTTCATGAAACAATTGCCTTAGGCGTCCGGTCACTTGGGTGCCACCCATGAGTGACAAACCTACATGCAAAGTATAGACCATATATTGTGTTCCCTACAGGTCATAGAAAAGAGCAGAAGCACTGAATGAGACTCCAGTCCTATCTACCTACAGGTCATAGAAAAGAGCAGAAGCACTGAACTAGACTCCAGTCCTATCTACCTACAGGCCATAGAAAAGAGCAGAAGCACTGAACTAGACTCCAGTCCTATCTACCTACAGGTTATAGAACATTTGCTATTTTAGTGTTTGTCCAGTAGGTTTCCTCAAGGAGAAAGCAGCCACTTCTATGTCAAAGATAATAAAACAAAAACACTATTGTAAATACTACAGTATACTACAGTAATGTCTGCAAAAACACTACAGTAAATACTATAGTCATGTCTGCAAAAACACTACAGTAAATACTACAGTAAAGTCTGCTAAAACACTACAGTGAATACTATAGTATATCAATATCAGGGGCACAACTTTGGTTTTAGAAGTGGGGGGGGGACATCATTTATTTTATTTTTCAGTCAGATAAACACTCCAAACAGTCTACCTGACCGCTTGGATGCATCTGCATGGTCCTAAAGCACACCGTTGCCTTGTTTTGGGGGGGGGGGGGACAAAATTCAATTTCAGAATGTGGGGGGGACAACTGGCAGCTTTATTAAATAAATAGTACCTGCTAAACACCAGTCTCAACAGTGAACAGGCGACTCCGGGATGATGGCCTTCTAGGCAGAGTTGCAAAGAAAAAGGCATATCTCAGACTGGCCAATAAAAAGAAAAGATTAAGATGGGCAAAAGAACACAGACACTGGACAGAGGAACTCTGCCTCGAAGGTCAGCATCCCGGAGTTGCCTCTTCACTGTTGACGTTGAGACTGGTGTTTTGCGGGTACTATTTAATGAAGCTGCCAGTTGAAGACTTGTGAGGCATCTGTTTCTCAAACTAGACACTAATGTACTTGTCCTCTTGCTCAGTTGTGCACCAGGGCCTTCCACTTCTCTTTCTATTCTGGTTAGAGACAGTTTGCGCTGTTCTGTGAAGGAAGTAGTACACAGCGTTGTACCAGATCTTCAGTTTCTTGGCAATTTATCGCATGGAATAGCCTTCATTTCTCAGAACAAGAATAGACTGACGAGTTTTAGAAGAAAGTTATTTGTTTCTGGCCATTTTGAGCCTGTAATCAGACCCACAAATTCTGATGCTCCAGATATTCAACTAGTCTAAAGAAGGCAAGTTTTATTGCTTCTTTAAATCGAGACAACAGTTTTCACCTGTGCTAACATAATTGCAAAAGGGTTTTCTAATGATCAATTAGCCTTTTAAAATGATAAACTTGGATTAGCTAACACAAGGTGCCATTGGAACACAGGAGTGATGGTTGCTGATACTGGGCTTCTGTAGGCCATAACAAATCAGCTGTTTCATTTACATTTACATTTAAGTCATTTAGCAGACGCTCTAATCCAGAGCGACTTACAAATTGGTGAATTCACCTTCTGACATCAGTGGAACAGCCACTTTACAATAGTGCATCTAAATCATTTAAGGGGGGGGGGGGGTGAGAAGGATTTCTTTATCCTATCCTAGGTATTCCTTGAAGAGGTGGGGTTTCAGGTTCCTCCGGAAGGTGGTGATTGACTCCGCTGTCCTGGCGTCGTGAGGGAGTTTGTTCCACCATTGGGGGGCCAGAGCAGCGAACAGTTTTGACTGGGCTGAGCGGGAACTGTACTTCCTCAGTGGTAGGGAGGCGAGCAGGCCAGAGGTGGATGAACGCAGTGCCCTTGTTTGGGTGTAGGGCCTGATCAGAGCCTGGAGGTACTGCGGTGCCGTTCCCCTCACAGCTCCGTAGGCAAGCACCATGGTCTTGTAGCGGATGCGAGCTTCAACTGTTTCCAGCTACAATAGTCATTGACAACATTAACAATGTCTACACTGTATTTTTGATCAATTTGATGTTATTTTAATGGACAAGAAATGTGCTTTTCTTTCAAAAACAAGGACATTTCTAAGTGACTCCAAACTTCTGAACGGTAGTGTACATCTCAGGACAAATATAAGCACCCCTTAAATCATGTCATTGATTGTAACCTTAGCCTGCATCGCTATGTTGTTTAACCTGACCTCTGAGCACACTCAATATTCCTGTAATGAAATAGCATATATGTATCTAGATAAACAGGAAGAAGGTTATTGTAACACTTTGTGATACAGAGGTCAATGAAACAGAGACTGGTTTCGTTACACCACTTTTCATTCCCTCTGTTTCAGGGTTAGTCAACCTGCACTGTGTCTAGCCAGAGAGCCAGACCTGTAAAAGACTTCCTCAAGTTGCGCATGGTCTCGGCCTTGGCCACGTCTTCACTGGCTGTGCGAAAGAAGGATGTTTCCTTCAGGCCAAAGGCATTGGTCAGGGACTGAGATTTACTGAACATTTTATTGTAGTGATTATAATCAGAAGAAGTAGTAAGCCAAAGGCCAAATAACATCACCAATTGACTGTAGAGTATAATAGTTATTAGATACAGGCTATTATGTTTGGTTTAACCTTGTAATTAAGTCAAAACTAGGTATATTCAAAGTGTTGCTGCCAATGTGCTCTTACTTCAGCAGTGGTTGTGCCTGTGCCTTTTCCTCTACTGTTGGCTGTTCTACCACTGGAGCCTGGTTCTTCTCAGGACTGGTGGCCTTCACTTGTGCCTGAGTCAGTGATTCATTTTGGGGTTGGGCCTGTGGCTCAGGCTGGGGTTGGACTGAGGCCTGTGGAGGAGCCTGGGACTCGGGTTGGACCTGAGGTGCGGAGTTGAGCTGTCTTGGTTGTGTAGGCTTGTCAGAATGTGCTGGAGGTGGTAGTGGTTGTTTGGGCATCCATTCCTCCTGGTCTGGGCTTGGCCTGACTTGCTGACTGGGGATGGGGCTGCTGTGTGGTTGAGGTAGGCCTCTGGCTTGAGTCTTTAGCAGAAGCTTTAGGCGATGACTTTGGAGCAGGCCTGGGACTTTGTAATAGGGATCCTTGGGGTTCCAGACAGCCCTCTAAATTTAGTACAAGAAATACTTAATGATATGATCACACTTTTGCAGTGGAGAGAGTATATTGAATCATGTACCAAAGGCTTTGAATTTTAGTCTGTACCCTTTTCACATTTGTATCGGTCATTTATTCTCTAAAACCATGTGACAATAACAGTAGACAGTCTAAAATCAACACTGGTCAATGGAGGAGGTAAAAGTTACAAGATAAAGAAACACAAAGCAGGGAGGATAGGATATTACAATAATGCAGATATCTGTCATGCATGAGAAGCAATGCAATGTGGGGTGCACATGCTTCATGAGGGTATAGATGGAGAGGTTTTGACAAACCAATATGTTTGCTCATTTATTTGGTTTTCCAAACTTTAATAATATGATATGATACATACTTTGACTACCATTAGTAGGCCTTTCTTCGCCTGTGTTTGTTGGTCTTCTTGCTCCACGTATCTTTCTATAAACTGACATTTTAAAGGAGTCTCCCTTTCCAATATATATACTGTACATAGTGACACAATATAGGTTGATTTGCTCATTGATATAGGCCTAGTATTTTTTATACAACCATAACAAATACGGCAACACAGACTAAACATATATTGCAAAGGAAGCTTTATTGCCAGTGACAGGGGGAAAATATCAACGTGGGGTATGTTTATATAATATATTGTTATCTGTACTGGACTTTTTCAAACAGTTCAACACTAGTTCCAAGAGTGCACACTTAACAGGTAGTAGAGCAACCCTGGTCCCAAATAGCTGCAACCCTGCAGGTAGGAAAATCTCAACTAGCAAAGGATTTTCACCTGGGCAGGAAGGCTGATTTTGAATTTCCCCCGACAATAACTCATTTAAATCAATCAATTACACAACAAATATGTCACTATGCAACTATTAAGGACCTTGGTGGCGCCGCTCTATCCTCATTTTTGTAGATGGATAGAGCGTCATGGCATTTTACTCCACAAATCAAAACACAAAACCATAAAGCCACAGGCAAGGCTTTTACAGGGTTACTCACTGGGTTAGGCTATCTGCACAGACACAATGTTATTTCATACACCTAGGAAAAGAACTTGCACACTGAGCTTGCCAAACATAGTTTGTTTGTACAATTCTGTTAGTAACAAAGTGTTTTAGAATGGGACACACATTTACAATTATCTTGATGTAGATGTATTCTTAGTTGTACGACCATTTCACCAAATAGGACACATGCATGGCTTCTAATAACTACTACTTAATGCAGGTGTTTTTAATTTACAAACGTGTTAGCTTTGGGAAAATGTTTGCATCCCACTTGTGAATATAGCTCTATGAATAGATTATGGTAGAAGATCTGGTACTAAAAATATAAAGAATATAAAGTTAAAAACATATATATATTGCACTCTCCATTAACTCAGTATGAGTATGATAAGGCAAATATGTCAAAGAATCTTTAAATGGCAGTAACATAAGCATAACTCCACACATATCATCACTGCAATACACAGCAGCATCACCATCATCATGGCCACGCCACTACGGTCATTGATATTAAGCCTGGACGGTAGGTGTATGGTGATATCAGAAACCTTATACCTTGTCATTTAAATATATTATGTAAAACCTTGACTATTTTACTGAAGCACAATTTAGTTTTTCTACTTGACAACATAATTGAAAGTGACAGGACTAATTGGATGACTTCACTTCCTGAAATATCACAAACACATGCATCATAGGCCTAAGAGGAAATGGTTATTACTGTAATCTTATTAGATAATGGACACACCTCTAGAGTCATTCTGTTAACAAATCTTAATGAGAGCATTCTACTATCACAGTTACTCTCTAACTCTACCGCAAGCTCTCCTCTTTCCTGATCCAACTGCAGCTGCCACAAACCAATCCCATATATTTACAGTGGGGGACTGTGATCATAAGTGCTGAGTGATAACAAAAGTCAAATATTTATTTTCTCTCAAAGCTAGAGTAGTCTATTGTAATTTTGTAAGTTATATAATATGTTTGTCCTCATACACATGAAGACATCTATGGCTGTGTTCTGTGCATAGAGACAGTTTATAAAACTGTCAAAGAACTGTCTTGCTAGGAGTCGGTTGAATAGCAACCTTCACTGAGCGTAGTATGGGTAGTCTATCTGCTAATAATGGATAAAGGAATAGCAACTACGTTTAATGTCTCGAACCTCCTTTTAATCAATGATGTTCTACTTAGATGTGATCTGGCTGTATGTATTGTATCATCAGCTTTCTTAGCACTAACACTTGGTTGTTTATGTAGAACTTATACAATATGTATTCCATATTATGACACATTCACAATGCATAAATCACAGGGACAGTAGTTTGGAACTATACCAGTGATGTCACTAAAGAAACATCCTGATTGATCATCTGACATTTAAAAACATACTGTTACCTTCGTATCATTCATGCAAAACCAAAAAGAAATACCTATTATATTAGTACATATATGAAAATAATCACCAATACAGTCATACGCACACACATTTACATATTGACATATACACAAACGTCAAACTGCACGATAAACCAGTTTGACAATATCTAAAAGTACACACCAAAATGGAGAAATAAACAGGGGGGTTTAGAGGGAGGTCAGATTATGAATAAGGACTGAATCAAACATTGGGCACACACAGCAGCACTGGACTCAGTGTAGGCACAATCTGCTTATTACACCGTCAACAACAGCCCCAAAGAAAACCACGGCTACAGAGAAACAGAGGCGACCGTTACAAGCACACTAAATCAACAGGGAAACAAGTGGACAGTACATCTTGACACTGCATAGAGGAAAAACACTGTCCATGCCAGCAGTACATTCTGGACCAAACTAACACCAGCCAGATCTCAGTCCGTCTACCGTCTCTCCACTCCCCAACCCCCTCCCCTCCTCTCTGCTTTGTGTTCAGCTAATGTACGTCATCATCATTTCAATATTACATAGACTTCCTCTCTGGCGGGCTAATTAGTTGGCCTGGACGGGTTTTGGCCCCACTGCAACGCCATTACAGTCGAGAATGTACTGCAGACAACCTTGAGGAGGGCGTGTAGCGCCAGTCTTGGGATCAACCACCAGGTCCTTCTGGCCACCACTCTGCAAACACATAAAACTAAGTGATACTCCCAGAGACACTACAGTTAAATGTCCTTATGACACAGTTCGGTTTTAATACTGCTTTAAACAATGTACTTTTCAAACAAGAATATGGATCCAATGTTGGTTTTATACAAATCTGACAATACACAAAGGCTATAAACAAATGTAGCTATACACTAGTTACTAAGACACAGTAATATGGATGTTATACACTGAACTGTAATACAGGTGAAGGCTCTCAAACATGATTTCCTAAAAGCCTGTGAGACTATGACTGATCATATTCCCATACAGTGGTGTATGTAGCCTACTGCACCATACCTGTGATGGCTGCATGGTGGTTGGTCTGTTAGAGGACCCCGCGGGTGTCCGTCCTACTGCCTGGTTCATCTTGGCTATCACCATGTCAGTGATGAGCTGCCTGTCCTCTGCCTGATGCTCTCCTACCAGCGACATGGACGACCCCACCACCTGACACACACGGAAGATGGTAATACTACCAGAGGAAAAGAAGATGGACGTGGAGTAGGTTATGGAGGAAGGACAGTAGATTGTGAATCACATTTGGTTAAAGTGAAGGTTTAACTGAATGGTTCGGAACTATGTTTGGATACCATCCCATGTTCTCAACAGTTGTGCCATCTGTGAAACATGTCTAGGCTGCTGTTCCCATAACAACCAGATAGCGACCTAACAAGGATATGGAATACATCAATACATTGGTTAATGTTGAATATTTCAAAATATTTAATAAGAGAACTGCCTCAGGGTGTTGAGAGTAGCTGAATAATTAAATCATTAATCATAAAAATTCCTGCAATATTTCAGGCGCTGTGAATTTTACACTTACTAGGGAACACCTACCTCAGTGATGTAATCTTTCGCATCCTTTCCATGAATGGCTTTGACAGCACAGATATCCAACCCTCCGAAGATCTCTGAGCAGGTGTCAACCCACAGCTTGTACCTGAACACAGGCCAAGGAGTACAGATCTGACACTAAGTGGTCTTACATAGTGTCACAGTCAAGGAGAAGTGTGATGCTATTTAATAGAGATAATTTGCATGTAGGAGTGTAATTACTCAAATGGCTTATCAATTTTGTATCATTCAGAGAGAACACAGTACAGAGTGCTAACTTGTATCAATACAGCCATTTACATTGTTGCATAATGAGCTACATGAATGATAATTGACTTTGGTAATGAGACAGGCCATTGTCTGAGATTCCCTTGTCTTGTCCTTTTAGAAAGGAAGCATTGTCAGTGATGCTGTACTGCTGTTAAGGACTCATACCTGTCAGTCATGGCCACTTGTTCCAACATGGCTGAGCCTGTGTTGCTCTTCCAGTTGCCAGAGATTGAGGTCCTCCTATAACGTATGAGATATTATACAAATGGTAAACATTTTGAAGTCCATGTTGATTGTTAATTCAAGGATTCACAAATTCAATAGTCTTGGATTAAATCGATTACACTTCTGGATTATTGGAAAAAAAGCCAGATCCTAATGCTAAATGTGGAACATTTAAAGGTTCCCAGATGTTTACGTTTGCTTACAACAGAGGAATAATCATGAATACAAAATGAGGAATAGTACATACATGTAAGCCTTGTAGTCATTGCCAATCTTCTGAATTCTGATGTCGTACTTGGAGTCGATGAGGGGCTCTGTGGTGGTGTAGGTCTGGGTGAGAGCCACCACACTGACTATGTCCTGGAACTTACTGTGGTTATCCACCTTCACCTGGACACAACACACACCACCTTCCACTAGCAGCCCCACAGTCTACAGAATAACAACATCAAGCCTTAATAACATTATTACCTTTCCTACTCCCGAGTGAGCGTGTCCAATTTTCACAACTACAGGAAACGTTGGCATGGTAACCTGAGTGATAAACCATCAGACATGATTGTTTTATGCCTGGTTTCATGATACAATGAAGAAAAACAAGTCCACATTAACGGCTACATTTCAGAAGACATGATTACGTTCTTACCATCTCCTTGTAGTTGGGATAGAAGGTCTGTTCGATCAGAGGGAACTTCTCTGTACCAAGCTTCCTGTAGGTGCTTATTAGCTGTGCAAACTAGAGACAAACAGACATCCATTAGTGAAGTTATACCACTGACTTAAGACACAAATAAACAGGTCTCACGCAGTGCACACAGCCAGCCTTCTGTCTGCCTACCGCCCAGGGCTTGTCACACAGGTTGTAGATGGACTCCAGGGAGTTGATACTGGGGATCCCCCCATACTGCAGACCAATGATCATGTTACGGAAGTCCTCATTCTGGGTCATACTGAAGGCGTGTTGGCGGATGAGGACAAAGTCAGGCTTGAATGACCTGTAAAACATAAATACACAGATGCTTCAGAGAGAAATTAAAACTGGGTTGACCTTCACATGTAAAGTGAACCATGGCACATTTTCAGATTCGATGTTGGAGTATTGAGTGTGTTGCTTATGAAAAACTGTCTATAAGGGCACTGGTGAAGTGTCAATGATTTTGTGGTGTGTGTCTTGTGGTGTGTGTGTGTGCACATCTGCACGTGTCTCACCTGGCCACCCTGGTACCGTTCCTCAGAACCTGCATGTCCACATTACAGGACCCGTTGGAGTGAGCTATGACGTTGATCTCACTGAACTCAGCCTGCATGGTAGAGAAACATACAGATCCATATGATTAACTGAACGTATATCAATAGTTATGAATACGGCCCAGACCAGAGGAGGCTGGTGGGTGGAGCTACAGTGCCTTGCGAAAGTATTCGGCCCCCTTGAACTTTGCGACCTTTTGCCACATTTCAGGCTTCAAACATAAAGAAATAAAACTATTTTTTTGTGAAGAATCAACAACAAGTGGGACACAATCATGAAGTGGAACGACATTTATTGGATATTTCAAACTTTTTTAACAAATCAAAAACTGAAAAATTGGGAGTGCAAAATTATTCAGCCCCCTTAAGTTAATACTTTGTAGCGCCACCTTTTGCTGCGATGACAGCAGTAAGTCGCTTGGGGTATGTCTCTATCAGTTTTGCACATCGAGAGACTGAAATTTTTTCCCATTCCTCCTTGCAAAACAGCTCGAGCTCAGTGAGGTTGGATGGAGAGCATTTGTGAACAGCAGTTTTCAGTTCTTTCCACAGATTCTCGATTGGATTCAGGTCTGGACTTTGACTTGGCCATTCTAACACCTGGATATGTTTATTTTTGAACCATTCCATTGTAGATTTTGCTTTATGTTTTGGATCATTGTCTTGTTGGAAGACAAATCTCCATCCCAGTCTCAGGTCTTTTGCAGACTCCATCAGGTTTTCTTCCAGAATGGTCCTGTATTTGGCTCCATCCATCTTCCCATCAATTTTAACCATCTTCCCTGTCCCTGCTGAAGAAAAGCAGGCCCAAACCATGATGCTGCCACCACCATGTTTGACAGTGGGTATAGGGGGGTTCAGGGTGATGAGCTGTGTTGCTTTTACGCCAAACATAACGTTTTGCATTGTTGCCAAAAAGTTCAATTTTGGTTTCATCTGACCAGAGCACCTTCTTCCACATGTTTGGTGTGTCTCCCAGGTGGATTGTGGCAAACTTTAAACGACACTTGTTATGGATATCTTTAAGAAATGGCTTTCTTCTTGCCACTCTTCCATAAAGGCCAGATTTGTGCAATATATGACTGATTGTTGTCCTATGGAGAGAGTCTCCCACCTCAGCTGTAGATCTCTGCAGTTCATCCAGAGTGATCATGGGCCTCTTGGTTGCATCTCTGATCAGTCTTCTCCTTGTATGAGCTGAAAGTTTAGAGGGACGGCAAGGTCTTGGTAGATTTGCAGTGGTCTGATACTCCTTCCATTTCAATATTATTGCTTGCACAGTGCTTCTTGGGATGTTTAAAGCTTGGGAAATCTTTTTGTATCCAAATCCGGCTTTAAACTTCTTCACAACAGTATCTCGGACATGCCTGGTGTGTTCCTTGTTCTTCATGATGCTCTCTGCGCTTTTAACGGACCTCTGAGACTATCACAGTGCAGGTGCATTTATACGGAGACTTGATTACACACAGGTGGATTGTATTTATCATCATTAGTCATTTAGGTCAACATTGGATCATTCAGAGATCCTCACTGAACTTCTGGAGAGAGTTTGCTGCACTGAAAGTAAAGGGGCTGAATAATTTTGCACGCCCAATTTTTCAGTTTTTGATTTGTTAAAAAAGTTTGAAATATCCAATAAATGTCGTTCCACTTCATGACTGTGTCCCACTTGTTGTTGATTATTCACAAAAAAATACAGTTTTATATCTTTATGTTTGAAGCCTGAAATGTGGCAAAAGGTCGCAAAGTTCAAGGGGGCCGAATACTTTCGTAAGGCACTGTATATATGTATTGGCTGGAATGGAATAAAAGTTTCTATGTAGACAACTCTGAGACAGGTGCCAAAAGTAAACCGATGCAGTTTGCCAAATGAGGCTTACCTGTTCGACTTTGATGTCATAATCTCTGTGTACTTTCTTCCCTCTGAAGAGTTTGGCCCTAGGCAACAGGGAAGATAATTGATTAACCTTTAGAGGACATGATGAGATAACACTGATAGATCCTTCTGCTATTCTTGTGATCACGTTTCTCTGTGAACGTCTTCCATCAATTTACAATCACAAATATTGACTAAAACACTTCATTGACTTTAAAATGCATCAATATTGGGTTTTATGGAGCAAAGACTTTAAATACACACCACACCATTACCCAAACATTCTGTCTTGTGACACATTCCCCTCAGATAAACATGTCATGGAGAATTGTTAAAGTGATAAAGTCAAGGTCGTAACATATTCACTCCTAATCACTTTATGTTTTGATTTGGTTTTGTCCTTTATGAAATGTAAGTAGTCCCCCGTGTTGCAGCGTTTGCTTCCATCTAGTGGATCGTTACTGAATAGTGCATTGTAGTCAAAAGCCCTCGGAACGAGATACATTTTATAATTCCATAAAATTATCTGGTTCAATAGCTTTGGTCCAAGAAAAAAAAGTGTTTGTTTGGTGGATCTTAGTCTACTGAGCGCATCCAGTGTTAATATCCACTTAGCATCGAGCTCTGTCTATACAGAGGTACTGACACTCATTCCCTACAAACAGGCAGGCTGGACATTATTGAACCCCAATTATTTATTTAACTAGGCAAGTCAGTTAAGAACAAATTCTTATTTTCAATGATGGCCTAGGAACAGTGGGTTAACTGCCTGTTCAGGGGCAGAACGACAGATTTGTACCTTGTCAGCTCAGGGGTTTGAACTTGCAACCTTCCGGTTACTAGTCCAACGCTCTAACCAGTAGGCTACCCTGCCACCCCACAGACAAAGAGAGAAGACCTTCGCCATGCTCTTAAAGTGATGAGCGACGGGAAGAGAGGTTAATCAATGGAGACAATCTTAGTGACCTGAAACAAACTAAGTGTCAGGGGACTGTTGAAAGCATAGCCTCTCCTCTCCTCAATGTTGCCACGGTGTTGCTCCTAGCCAATGAACTATGTCAAGCTTTTCAACGGCCAAAAACCTCAACTGGAACCGTGCTGAAGAGTAGTGTACAGATTTCAATGGGATATTCCTCCACTAAAGATGACAAAATGGCTGTTCTCTATGGAGGTCTAAAAACCCTAATAGTCCTATGACAAACCTTCTCTAAAATGTTGCTGTATAGTTCAATGGCCAAAGTAATCTAAATGTGATGCAATTAGACCTACAGTAGAGCTATACAAGGTTTCAATGACCAGCATATTTTCCACTTTCTATTGAAATGACACATAGCAGTGTGCAGCAAAGTCTACTAGCAGAAGAAAAATACAATGTGAAAAATGATTTGATATATCTGCTACTTGTTTGTTTCACGTCAGTACCATATGTCAAACACACCCTAGTGAGGACTGGCTGAATAATTTATAATCTAATTTGAGTCGGGGATTTATCTGTGGCTGTGGAGGAAAACAATCATCTGAATACGAGTCACAGCAGCAGAGACACAGGGAATGAAAAGCCTGTAGATGATCTGTGTTATGATACACGGATATATGTGGGGCAGCCAAAGACACGACTCAGAGACAGAACCACAATGACAATGTCTGACATTTTAGATAGGTCAGTGTTAATGTAAGCAATGGGTATCACGACTGTCTTCCTGATTCAGTTCCTACTTGTGGAGGATGTACTGAATGTATGTGTATAACGGAGGGGGTTCAGAATCACACTCACATGATGAGTAACTGTCGCTGACTCCTGAATACCTGCATTAGTTTCCCTAGCTAATGCTTTGGATTTAGCGCAGCAAGTTTAACACAGTTTTATTGCGACCAGGAGGCCCAGGTTCAAACAGCAGCTGGTTCCTTTACATGGGCCTATGCATTGACGCAGAGATGATTAAACCCACAATCAACTGATTGATCTTTGCTTTTTTTGCTCTGCACCCTGACCACTGCACATGCGAATAACACCTTCCTGCATTGAATGAAGTACATGCCACTTGTGTAGGACCATAATGTGTCTATCAATACAGTGGCTAGATATTTCAAAGTGATCCATGTAAAATGTCTGGGAAAACTACCTGTGCTCAGAACAACGGGTGCTCTGTATAGGTAGAGACATTTTTACATTATTTATAAATCAGTGTGGTTCCCATAGTGATGAGTAGTTAGAGATCTAGATAGAGGAAGGAGGCTGATATTGTGATGAAGGTTGAGGTTTGTCCTCTAGAAGAGTATTAGTTCACTCCAGTTAGAGGACTACAGCTCAAGTAATGCCTCCTGTCTGTGAGAGCTTTTATCCAGCCATCCATTATAGTCCTATGAATGTATAATTACAATCTACCCTTTAAATATTAAGGAACATATTATGTGAAGAAGCATTCATAAGAAAAAACAAACAAATGGTGCATACCAATGTCCTGTAATAGCTCTAATACTCAAATGATCTATGCCCAAGTCCAAGTCGGGACAGAAAAGACTGAGTGAGTGAGTGGCGGGGTAGCAGCTACTAAGCTAACATATGGAATTATTTTAAGATGGTCATACCATGGATCATGGTAGCTATAGCTATTTGATGTAGAATTTTAGGACCTCTGTCGTTATATAAAAAATAAATATTGATTTGATTAAATATTGAATGTGGCCTTTACTACTAAGGCCCATAGAAACACATTGAATAACACATTCAGAAATGGCAAAATAGACAGTCAAAAAATAAATCATAAGGAATAAGGTTTTGAAGTCTCTTTCCTGAAAGCTCAGGATATGTTATCTTTTTTTGGACACATATTTAACCGCTTTTTTTGTTGGTACAAAACTACCTCCATACACAGATCTGTGGTACCGGCTTCAGACGGGTCCTGTTGAGCTTATGGGGGTCGTCGAGCAAAACGGAGAAGCACCATCGCGTTCGTGAAATTATCATCTTTTCATTGAGTGGTCATATGAGTTCGGAAGCTACAGATGTTTTCGTGAAAAGACCCATTTTCGGGACGTCTCCTGGTCTTACAAACAGCGCTGTAGCTCTGCCACGTTCCACCCCAGATGCGGAAGGCCGACACAGGCGCATACGGTGGATTGAGACGCAGCCCATGCAGAAGGCCGACACAGCCGCATACGGTGGATTGAGACACAGCCCATGCAGAAGACCGACACAGCCGCATACGGTGGATTGAGACACAGCCCATGCAGAAGGCCGACACAGGCGCATACGGTGGATTGAGACACAGCCCATGCAGAAGGCCGACATAGGCGCATACGGTGGATTGAGACGCAGCCCATGCAAAAAAACATATCTCTGTCTTAAATTGACAGATTTTTGGGGGGATTTTTGGTTATGTTAATTAGATAGACTTTTAACGATTACGAGTGTGAGAGAGAAAGAGAGAGAGGGCTGGGCAGGACGACAGAGCGGCTGGGACTAACTGCCTTTGTTGATTAGTTGTTTTAGATTAATATGTCAAACAAAGGCAAACTCTGACTAACAGGCCTATTTTGTCTTCATTTTCCTAGTCAGTATGTGACCTCCACTTTACGACACTGAGTGAATGAGTAATGGCTATCGCTGTCGGTCAACTGTAAGAGGCAAGAGCAAACCTCTGACACTTGTCTGATAAGTGAGACAGTTCCATCTGTCCTTGTCCACCTTGTGATGTATAGCACAGCATTCCTGTCACAAGACAGACCCAATCCTAACTGTAACCATCTGATCCTTTATCAAAGGTTCGGGGAAGCTTCTATTCCTGATTGCCACTCTAATTAAGTAATAAGGTCTGAGTGAGTGTGGTATATGGCAAATATACCACGGCTAAGGGCTGATCTTATGTACGACCCAACGCGGAGTGCCTAGATACACCACTTAGCCGTGGTATATTGACCATATACTTTAAACCCCTGAGTTGCCATATTGCTATTATAAACTGGTTACCAATGTAATTAGACCAGTAAAAACACGTGTTTTATCATACCCATGGTAAACGGTCTGATACATCCCGGATTTCAGCCAATCAGCATTCAGGGCTCGAACAACCCAGTTTATAATCTCCTATATATATATCGGTGTTTATTTCTGACTTCAGGAAATTACTTTTATTCTACGTTATCTCCAAACCTAAGAAACAGAGAAGCTCAAGCAGTAGTCCAACTCATCTCACCATGCTAGTATATCAATAAGATCTGAAGAGGCGTCTTCATCATGCCATATTTGTGATACTTCCAGCATAATGGTAATGTTGATCTCGCCTACATGCTTCATTCCTACAACGCACAAAGTCAATATAGAACCACTAGTGAGTATGCAATCTTAAAGCTATTTGAAAGTCTGTCAGTCGAGGGGAAATTTCCATGCCACTTCCAACAGGTAGCAGGCAAAGAGCAGCTAGGGAATAGAAGTGCTGCTTTGTTTGATGTTTCCTTCTGAGGCAGGATGATATTGCACTGAGCAGCCATTCTGTGAGTGAGTGCTGTCCCATTTCTGTCAGGGTTTCACAAAGGAAGACTGTTCCCTAGATAACACTTTATCTGTTATTAATGTGTTGTCCTAGGCCCTTGGCTGTAGTGCATCTTAGACAAGATCAACTCCAGCTCGACAACCTCTGACACCACGGCACTGCCTTCATACACAGTCGTTCACAGAGTCATGCTAAATGTATAGAAGGCAGATGCAGATATACATATTTGGACAAGGGAATTGTACACTTCATGGCGTACATGGAAAGAGGAGTTCATGTGAATGTAAAGCTAGCATAAGAGGCATTTGAAGGCAGCAGTGTCAGGCGGTCGATCTGATATACAGGCCTGGGGTCAGTCCCAGAGCCATGATCTCTCCTACAAGGACAGCATAATATATGTGCTACACAGTGGGAGAGTGTCATCATGCTGAAAAAAATGCCCTTTCATATGACTACAGGAGCCAGGATGTATTCACAAAAAAACTAGAATATCACAGTTGCTATGCCCCAGAAAGAAAAATGGCATTTTCACAGAGAACCTGACACTGTGAATTATTTTACCCATTCTTAGAGCAATTACTTCTAAATCAATTTTCATTAGAATAGCTAAATATATAATCACACTAATGGAGGGATGATTTGGCACAATCACTGTCACTGAGGCAAGCTTTGGTTATTACACTAGTGTGCTATTATCCAGTTTATCACATTTTCAGAACATTCTGTTTTCATCTCTGTTTGGTTTCTAGCAAGTTAATTTGTCTAGCTCTCCATAGCAACAACTAATCAACAGTCTTATTAAGATAGTTGAGTAGGAGAAAAGGTTTCTTAAATCCCTGAAGTGATAATGCCAAGAAACAAGGACTGTCAGCAACAACATTCATAACTATAATACTAAGGACATAAACTGTGAAAGATGTTAGCGCATTGCTACCATAATAATCAGCAGCAGGTTTGTGTTGAGGCCTGAAACCAGTGGTCATAGCCTAGCTTAGCCTTCTGTTGTGTGAGCCTGAAGTATTCCTGTCAGATTCCATTTCAGTCTCTGTCCTAAGGCTACTATACTGCGGCTTGTCAGTCTCTGTCCTAAGGCTACTATACTGCGGCTTGTCAGTCTCTGTCCTAAGGCTACTATACTGCGGCTTGTCAGCCTCTGTCCTAAGGCTACTATACTGCGGCTTGTCAGTCTCTGTCCTAAGGCTACTATACTGCGGCTTGTCAGTCTCTGTCCTAAGGCTACTATACTGCGGCTTGTCAGCCTCTGTCTTTATCTCTTGCACAGGGCACAACATTTCTGACACAGAAACAGCCCCTCCCACACTGAAACACAACCCTCAAACCCCCGTTAGCCAAGAGTTCAGAGTTGATATCACATGAGGTTGGCCTACAGACTAAAAATGAGATCTGAAAACAGAGGAGATGCTGGAAACACTAAAGTTGTAATATATTGTCTGAAGTAGATATCTGATCATTTTATGGGTTAAATAATATTCTTGTTCAAACAGAATATCCTGTATTCCAGAATTCTAGACTCAAAGACAATTACGTGATGACGTATTCATCACACCCATATCTGTAATTGGGCCTATGCTCTTCATGGTGACATCAGTAAACTAAATTAACAATGAATCACCACCAGACATGCTAATACATATATTTTATTGGGTGCTGAAAGACAAGCTAATGTCGACACCAAAGTAAAACCCTACAGTCAGAAACAGCTCATCCTTATGAAATACAACCGCAAGCTAAAAGGCCAAAGTGTAACGAGAAATTACACAATCAATGGGGCAATCAGACAGAGGCAAACGTTCCCTAGCTAGCTCTCCTATTGTTTAACACATTGCTGTTGTCACCAATCCCAAAGAGTATAAATGTTGAGAGGGCCTCAGAACTGACTCACTGTTATTGTAGACACATGTAATGTAGCCGTGATGCTGAGCCTGAGGGAGGCACCCCCGAGCTAGTGGCAGGTCTCTCTAGTGGCGGAAACATGAAACAGGGAAACAGCCAACGATGCCAGGAGAGGCATCAAATCAATCAAATCAAATTATTATATTATTCGTCACACGCTTAATAAATAACAAGTGTAGACTAACAATGAAATGTTTAGCTGGAGAGATCTTTCAGCTGATGGCTCTACAGATGATTTGTGAAAGGTAACGTAATTTACTCAGATGTCTTCAATGTTTCCATAACTGTTGACCTTTTGATAAATTCCAGTCTTTTGATGTCAAATCAAATGCTATTTGTCACATGCGGTGAATACAACAGGTGTAGACCTTACAGGGAAATGCTTCATTACAAGCTCTTTCCCAACGATGCAGTGTTCAAAATAATTGAGTGAAGACACAAGAGAAATAAAAACATGCAAGAATGGTGCTATATACAGGGAGTACCAATACCATACCAATGTGTCAGGGTATGAGGTGTTTGAGGTAGGTACTGTATATGAATGCAGGGGTAAAGTGACTAGGCATCAGGATAGATAATAATAATAATAATTATTATTATCATAATATTTTAAAAACAAATTAGCAGCGGTGTATATGATGAGTGAATGTGTACATGTGTGAAAGTGTGTGTGTGGCATCTGTATGTGTGTGTATATGTGTGTGAGTTATGTAAGTGTGTGTGTGTGTATGTAAGTGTATGTGTGTATGTTAGTGTAAGTATGTCTGAGTGTGTGGATAGTCCTGTGAGTGTGCATAGAGTCAGTGCAAAATGGAGTCAGTGCAGATAGTCCGGTCATGATTCGCATTACTGTATGTGGTATTAGACCGAAAACAATCCAGGTACATTTAATGATTATAGATGCATTCCCATATCCCATAAGAAAACAATGATTATGTTTCTTCTCAGGTTGTTGACTGTCCGCTGTTATGTGGAGCCAAAAGACATGGCATCATTTAAAATGACATGAGTATGATCTTACTAGGATTTATCTGGGTTTCTATTACCTTAATGGGCACCCTCAGACGTGATACAATGTGACGTGTATTCAAATACATAGCATTACTTAGGCTATAGGCTATATCCGCAGTGCAAGCATTCGATCATTATTGTTAAAAGGAGCTTGCAATGATTCAACATGCACATCAATATCATAAATGCATCTGCAGTATGCCATATGCCAATAAACAGAATCTGTCCACTCTGTCTTTGTTATTGTGATAGCAGCCATTTTGCATGGTGAGATGAATCATACATACACACAGGACTCCTGGAATAGCCACTCTCCAGAAAGCAACATGTCATCCAAATGCAGATGTGTCCCTCAGGCTACAGTTTCCATCTGCATATAGACCACTGTATATAGACCACTGTATATAGACCACTGTATATAGACCACTGTATATAGCCCCCTGCACATAGACCGCTGTATATAGACCACTGTATATAGACCCCTGTATATAGACCACTGTATATAGACCACTGTATACAGACCACTGTATATAGAACACTGTATATAGAACACTGTATATAGCCTACTGCACATAGACCACTGTATACAGACCACTGTATATAGACCACTGCATATAGACCACTGCATATAGACCACTGTATATAGACCACTGTATATAGACCACTGTATACAGACCACTGTATATAGACCACTGTATATAGCCTACTGCACATAGACCACTGTATATAGACCACTGTATATAGACCACTGTATACAGACCACTGTATACAGACCACTGTATATAGACCACTGTATATAGACCACTGTATATAGACCACTGCATATAGACCACTGTATATAGACCACTGTATATAGACCACTGTATATAGCCTACTGCACATAGACCACTGTATACAGACCACTGTATACAGACCACTGTATATAGACCACTGTATATAGACCACTGTACATAGACCACTGTACATAGACCACTGTATACAAACCACTGTACATAGACCACTGTATACAAACCACTGTATACAGACCACTGTATATAGACCACTGTATATAGACCACTGTACATAGACCACTGTATACAAACCACTGTACATAGACCACTGTATACAAACCACTGTACATAGACCACTGTATACAAACCACTGTATACAGACCACTGTATATAGACCACTGTATATAGCCTACTGCACATAGACCACTGTATATAGACCACTGTATATAGACCACTGTATATAGACCACTGTATATAGACCACTGTATATAGACCACTGCATATAGACCACTGCATATAGACCACTGTATATAGCTTACTGCACATAGACCACTGTATACAGACCACTGTATATAGACCACTGTATATAGACCACTGCATATAGACCACTGTATATAGACCACTGTATATAGACCACTGCACATAGACCACTGTATACAGACCACTGTATATAGACCACTGTATATAGACCACTGTATATAGCCTACTGCACATAGACCACTGTATACAGACCACTGTATACAGACCACTGTACATAGACCACTGTATACAAACCACTGTATACAAACCACTGTATATAGACCACTGTATACAAACCACTGTACATAGACCACTGTATACAAACCACTGTATATAGACCACTGTATATAGACCACTGTATATAGACCACTGTATACAGGCCACTGTACATAGACCACTGTATACAAACCACTGTACATAGACCACTGTATACAAACCACTGTATACAGACCACTGTATATAGACCACTGTATACAAACCACTGTACATAGACCACTGTATACAAACCACTGTATACAGACCACTGTATATAGACCACTGTATATAGACCACTGTATATAGACCACTGTATATAGACCACTGTACATAGACCACTGTATACAAACCACTGTACATAGACCACTGTATATAGACCACTGTATATAGACCACTGTATATAGACCACTGTATATAGACCACTGCACATAGACCACTGTATACAGACCACTGTATATAGACCACTGTATATAGACCACTGTATATAGCCTACTGCACATAGACCACTGTATACAGACCACTGTATACAGACCACTGTATACAGACCACTGTATATAGACCACTGCACATAGACCACTGTATATAGACCACTGTATATAGACCACTGTATATAGACTACTGTACATAGACCACTGTATACAAACCACTGTACATAGACCACTGTATACAAACCACTGTATACAGACCACTGTATATAGACCACTGTATATAGACCACTGTATACAAACCACTGTACATAGACCACTGTATACAAACCACTGTATACAGACCACTGTATACAAACCACTGTATACAGACCACTGTATATAGACCACTGTATATAGACCACTGTATACAAACCACTGTACATAGACCACTGTATACAAACCACTGTATATAGACCACTGTACATAGACCACTGTATACAGACCACTGTATACAGACCACTGTATACAAACCACTGTATACAGACCACTGTATATAGACCACTGTATATAGACCACTGTATACAAACCACTGTACATAGACCACTGTATACAAACCACTGTACATAGACCACTGTATACAAACCACTGTATATAGACCACTGTACATAGACCACTGTATATAGACCACTGTATATAGACCACTGTATACAGACCACTGTATATAGACCACTGTACATAGACCACTGTATACAGACCACTGTATATAGACCACTGCAAATAGACCACTGTATACAGACCACTGTATATAGACCACTGCACATAGACCACTGCACATAGACCACTGTATATAGACCACTGTATATAGACCACTGCATATAGACCACTGCACATAGACCACTGTATATAGACCACTGCACATAGACCACTGTATATAGACCACTGTATATAGACCACTGTATATAGACCACTGTATATAGACCACTGTATATAGACCACTGCACATAGACCACTGTATATAGACCACTGTATATAGACCACTGCACATAGACCACTGTATATAGACCACTGCACATAGACCACTGTATATAGACCACTGTATATAGACCACTGCACATAGACCACTGTATATAGACCACTGTATATAGACCACTGTATATAGACCACTGTATATAGACCACTGCACATAGACCACTGCACATAGACCACTGTATATAGACCACTGTATATAGACCACTGTATATAGACCACTGTATATAGACCACTGTATATAGACCACTGTATATAGACCACTGTATATAGACCACTGTATATAGACCACTGCACATAGACCACTGTATATAGACCACTGTATATAGACCACTGTATATAGACCACTGTATACAGACCACTGTATATAGACCACTGTACATAGACCACTGTATACAGACCACTGTATATAGACCACTGCAAATAGACCACTGTATACAGACCACTGTATATAGACCACTGCACATAGACCACTGCACATAGACCACTGTATATAGACCACTGCATATAGACCACTGCACATAGACCACTGTATATAGACCACTGCACATAGACCACTGTATATAGACCACTGTATATAGACCACTGTATATAGACCACTGTATATAGACCACTGCACATAGACCACTGTATATAGACCACTGTATATAGACCACTGTATATAGACCACTGCACATAGACCACTGTATATAGACCACTGCACATAGACCACTGTATATAGACCACTGTATATAGACCACTGCACATAGACCACTGTATATAGACCACTGCACATAGACCACTGTATATAGACCACTGTATATAGACCACTGTATATAGACCACTGTATATAGACCACTGCACATAGACCACTGTATATAGACCACTGTATATAGACCACTGTATATAGACCACTGTATATAGACCACTGTATATAGACCACTGCACATAGACCACTGTATATAGACCACTGTATATAGACCACTGCACATAGACCACTGTATATAGACCACTGCACATAGACCACTGTATATAGACCACTGTATATAGACCACTGCACATAGACCACTGTATATAGACCACTGCACATAGACCACTGTATATAGACCACTGTATATAGACCACTGTATATAGACCACTGTATATAGACCACTGCACATAGACCACTGTATATAGACCACTGTATATAGACCACTGTATATAGACCACTGTATATAGACCACTGTATATAGACCACTGCACATAGACCACTGTATATAGACCACTGTATATAGACCACTGCACATAGACCACTGTATATAGACCACTGCACATAGACCACTGTATATAGACCACTGTATATAGACCACTGCACATAGACCACTGTATATAGACCACTGCACATAGACCACTGTATATAGACCACTGTATATAGACCACTGTATATAGACCACTGTATATAGACCACTGTATATAGACCACTGCACATAGACCACTGTACATAGACCACTGTATATAGACCACTGTACATAGACCACTGTATATAGACCACTGTACATAGACCACTGTATATAGACCACTGTATATAGACCACTGTATATAGACCACTGTATATAGACCACTGTATATAGACCACTGTATATAGACCACTGCACATAGACCACTGTATATAGACCACTGTATATAGCTGCACATGTCTGAGGAAAATCAGCTGATGCAAATATATCTAGTTAATTTGAATTCACAAGACAAAACACATAGCAAGAATCACAAAATCTAAAAACATCTTCATGCTACCTTCTTCAGGACTCTGCTATGTGATAATGTAGGCCCACTATCTACAATATATCTCGCAATTATCTCTTCAAAGCAGGATATGCGATATGAAGAAGGATGTCTGGCGTGGGATGCTGTGCAGACAGTTATGTAAGTTTGTGTCTGTCACTGAAAGGTTCTGTAGAATTCCTTACTGCATAAATCCGCCTTGCCACCATATAGTATATAATAAGTATATCCTCTGACTCACAACACTGCAGTTGCTAAACATTTTACAGAACATTGGAAAAAGAGGCTTGATGTAAAGTAGCTCTTATAGGTGAGGCAATAGCTACCTGTCAGTGCTGCTGTGCCATCTCTTTAAAGGCCCAGTGCAGAATTCAGTTTTCCTGTGTTTTGTATCATATTGTACAACAGCTGATGAAACATACTTCTAAATCTGCAGGGTTTGCATTCTAAATCTGCAGGGCTGCCTGGTGACATCACATCATTATATAGACCAATATCAAAGAGACCATCCAAACCTCTCTGCCAATAACAGCTAGTTTTCTGATTACATATCACTCCCCCTCCTTACTCAGACCACTCCCAGACCATCCTAGCTAAATTCTTACTTGAGAAACAGTTATTTTTGCTTAGAAGCTACTTCTGTTTCTTTTTGACCATTTTAATGAAAACTATTACAGCAAGGTACTTAATTGTTGTCCAGAAATGATTTGATATTGACACAAAAAACAGCTGCATTAGGCCTTTAATATATGCTATCTGCTCTTTGGATTCATGTCATGATCTGCCTTCTCTCCTGCCTGCCTCCTCAACACACAGCATTAAAGAGAGGTGTCCGTCTGAACTAGCATTGTAATGCAGAGCACACAGATACCAGCCTATGTATCACCTATTCCTACAATGACGCCATGTGTTGTCTTTGCATGATTGGCCAAAGATACATTCTGTGGATTGACTCTCTGTAATTGTGGACAGGTGGTCATGTGACCAGGGATCCTATCATTGAGCGGGAAGGGAAAGGGAACCTCACTGATGACTGGAAAGCACTGCAGTCTTTACTCAATAGCGAAAACACACATGCATTTTCCCATGCTCTCACTGGCTGTTGAATATCATGAAATTGCCTTTCTCAACAATGATGCAAACCGTGTTAGAGTACATTGGGTTGATCAGACTCATCAATTAAATGGGTTTAAGTCTGGCGCATGCTCACAGGTGGTAGCAAGAAACTGACCTAATATTAAAAATAGCAGCAGAATTCACATGGGTTTCTTGGAATACCAAGTCAAACATCCTCAAAACATATAGAATTTTCCTCCTGCTGCAAGGCCAATCTGTCATTTTGAAATTTCAATCATGTCAAAAAGGGCATAAACCCCTGAATACCTGTCAATTACTGCAGGAAACCACCGCATTTGGATGAGGCAAGCCATAAAAAGACTCCCTGATGCTGTAATGTCATTAACATGGTGAGTCAGTGGACTTTGTTTCCTCGTCTCCTCCTGAGTAGCTGCATCTGTGTTTTGTTATTAGAACAAACTGCACTGGCATCAGACCATCCACAGCAGTAACCTGTTCAAATCTTATAAGCGGAGTTGGACGCCATACTTGTTGGCTGACAGGTTGTTTTAACCTTTTCTTTACCACAAGCCAGGACCATCTGAGACCTGCTCTTTTCAAGAAGGAACCTGAGCAGATTATCAGTTTTACACCAGCGACCTGGCCAAGAGCCGCTCCAATGTTACAGAACACAAACACATACATCAACACAATAATTCACATAATTACATTACATCATTTGCAGCAAGACACAGCATGTTGCCTCACCATTCCTGTTGTGGTTCGTCGATGACCAGGAGGATCTTAAACTTCTTGGGTGTCGTGACCGTGGTCTGCTCCACCAGTCCTGCTGAGGCCGCAGTCTGCTTGACTACATTGGTGATGGAGCTGAAGAAGCCTGCCCCACTGGACTGGGACTGCTGGGGTTTCCTCTCTGGGGCAGGGGAGGGGTAGGGGAGGTGGCGGGCGGCGTGGTCACCGCCGTGGGAGACTTGGCTGGGCCTGCTGTAGCTGGGGGTGGAGGCTGAGCAGGGTCAGGCCTCTGGAGGTCTGTCATGTAGCCATTGGGCAGGTTGGAGATGAAGGTGCTGTCAGAGAGGCGTCGGCGCAGGTAGTTCATGGCTGGAGAAGATGGAGGGCTGTTAGAGCAGACAGAACAGACGAATCAACGAGGGCTGGATGTGAAGAGTCCTTAGGGGAACGGTAGAGGCCAAATGATGTCACCTGAGGGACTGATTAATTTGCAGAAGGCGCCACTTCCCAGGGTGCAGCTGGTTGAAGGCTCAGCTCTTCTCCATGCAAACTCCCAGTGAATGTAATGTTTCCTCCCAGCTCAGCCGTGCATCCTCAGAGCTCCCCTCACTGTGGCCGTGACGCTATTCTCCCCCTCAGCCAATCGCATGCCTCTCTGCTAGCCTGAACGACTGCAAGAAATGCTCACTCTCTCCCTCCCTCTTCTCTCCTCCCTACTCCCACTCATTCGTATTGTGTCGTGTCTGCCTCCTCTACCCCTCCCCCATTATGTACTGCCTCACCGGCATCACGTCTTTTCATACCACTGCAAAAAAAGGGGAAGAGAGGTTTCTAAAGGAAATGCACGAGGTAGTAATATAGAGGAAACCTCCAACACAGCCTGACCCTCTCTCTTCTTATGTTATCTCTGTGTCCGCAGTTGCCTATGCCTAATACAAGCTATGAGAATGGAGAGAGAAAATGGCTGTTTGGTCTGCTCTCAGTGTGGCTTGCAGAAGGAGAGGCAGGCAAGTGGCAGCAGCAGTCCTCTGGGACACCAGCGCATGCTGTAGTGTTAACCCCCTCCTTCACGTTGCCATGTGATGGATTCCTCCCCATGCCCGTTAAGCAGCTAATTTAGCTGAGGAAAGATCCCATGCAGCCATTCTGATTCATCCATGTGGATTTCCCACTAGAGGTGTTTTAAACACAGTATTTTTGGAAATATTTACCTATCTTTACTATTGCACATGACGAGCATGGTTTTTAATGTGGGTGTGTAGAGGTCTGCATAATGTATGATTGCCGGAGCTTTGCTCTTGCTGCCATTAGATTAATTCGCATAATACCATGCTCTCTAATTCTTTTTTTCAGATAGGCAACTGATCATCAGTCTTTTCTATGGCTTTGATGGTGCAAAAGAATATGAATTAGTATAGTCAAATAGTATACAATATACTGCAGCACTGTTTAATATTTGGGAGAGTATTTGTAATACTATTTGACAAAATTTAATAAAAAATACAAATAGTTCGCATACAGAAATTAAAAAGACTTAGATTCCAATAAAACAATGTGTATGGTATTGCTGTATTAGCTGGTAACCCATTTGATCAATTGTACATATTGTGGTGTCAATATTTAGAAAATGCATTACTCTTGGAATTGATCAACAAATTCACTAGAAAATATAGACCTAAGACATTAAATGCAAAACCTTAACATGGGTTAAATGCTGTATGTCACTGCGCCTACTGCCAATTTGTATGTAGGCTTCTTGTTCACTTGAGATATCATAATGAATTCCCTGCTCTGTCTTGAGTGTTTGATAATGTCCTTAAAAGCCATTGTCAGACAAATGACGTACTGTGAAATACGAAGGAAAACACTAGACTAATGATGACACTGTACTGTATTTTACATCACTATTATAGTAGGGCATGAATCTTGTTCTCACACCTAACACATTGACCTCAGAGGTCTCTTTCCCTCAGGCAATGTCATTAAATGTCATGCTGCTCCTCCACAGCTCTAAGCTATACGCTGCACCAAATGTAGAACGCATTGTAACAAGTGGCAGAAAATGTATCTCCATGGAAACTGGCATTAGAAATCTGCTATTCTCTCAGGTAGGGTGATAATTGTAGAGCTTGTGGTCAGACCTAATTTATCCAGAAAGGAAGGACACAAGTCTTAATGAGTAGGAGGAACACAGTGGTTGATGTGAGGGTAGAGACTTCTACAAACAACACTAGTAAATGATTATGATCATCCCAGCCCAATAAACACATAGCCTACAAACACATTATACAATATATTGTAGCAAATTCAGGGGGTAGCCCCGACCCGGACTTGAACCCGCGTCCAGTGACTTGTCAAGCCAAAACCTTAACAGTTATGCAAAGAGGTTACGAACCTCTTGACAAAGTTGCTACATTACCCCTTTCCTTCAGAACTGCATGTCCCAAAGCGTCTCTATACCAATTCCCTCACATGAACACGCCTCTCCGATGGCCCCACAGGCACTAGCCCACCTCTGACACCAACAGCGAATTTGTGGGGTAGCCCTAAACGGGACTCAAAACCAGGTCCAGCGACTGTCAACAATTACGCCAAGAGGTCTGAACCTCTTGACAAGGTCGCTAGGTTTTTGTCTCTAAATTAATGTCTTCATTATGTCTTCATTATAAACACGCTCATTAAGACTCATCCAGTCATCTTTATGCAACATCTCTAGTTAAACATACAATATCATTAGGCCAAATGACCCATAGGCCTATGGTATCATATTTCACCTGGCATTTATTTTGTAGCGAGGATCCCATTCCTTTAGGATTATAATGGGTTTAGATAATGAGTTGCATACCATCCATAGTGCAGACCCCTCTGAGTCTGGTTCCTCTCAAGGTGCTAGCCTTCCAGAGAATATGATCCTTCCTATGTGCTTGGGGAGTCTAGGCCGGGTTACTGTCCAAAAAAAACAAGTTGACCTACAAAAACGTACATGGACAGTATTAAATATGTAAATCATGTTAAATAGCCTAATAATGAACCCATGTATTGATGTGAAAACAGATTTGTAATTATATGGTTGAACCTATTATGTTTGTAAAATGCTAAAAAATTGCTTTAATAAAGATGATTTTAAACAAAAAAATAAAGGTTAAAGCAGAGGTTTTTAACATTTTCCATTGCTGGCGGCGAAATGTTTGAAACACCCAACAATTATGGGAACTCCCTATATGAGAAATTACATTTTTAAGAGTAAAATGTGTGCTCAATATTCACTGTAAACACTCAACATAGAAAATTACACGTTTTAATACAGCCCCCCTCGAAACTCAACAATCACTAGGTTTATCACTAATCTAAATACAAAAAAAACCAATCATCTCTCAGGGGAAAAAAATATTTGCTTCAAGTGAAAAACATTCTATTTGCTTTAAGTGAAGCGTTACCGAAGATTGTACATCTCTCTTGCTTGTCAAAGTCCTCCCTTTGTGTGGCCCCTTGGTTCAGTCGGGCCTGACGCACAGAACCTTGCAGTAAATTGAATTGGGTCGTGGGAGAGAAGATAGTCACCAGGGGTAGTTGGCTAGCTAACTAGCTTGGTTAGCAGCTTCACTGTGTAGCTAGGCTGAGTCTGAGATGTGGCGCAACGTCCCTTTTGTCTGAAAACTGTTTGCGGAAAAATATATAATACCGATGGAGCCAGCCAACTGATTTTCAGAATATCTATCTACAGTTCGTTTTGACTATCGGTCATCTGATCTGGACCTCGAACACATTGTAAGTTTGTATTTTTGGTTTTTACCAACTTTGAAAAAGTGAGTTAGCTTCTTAGCTAACTTTAGCTGCATGTACTAGTTTAGTTTCTTAGTAGCTTACTACCACGGTAGTTAGCTAGCTAGCCTAGCCAGTTATCCAATGTTTACAGGCGAAGAGGGCCATTTGACATGGATGCATTGGCTAGCTAGTTTATAGAGGTTGCTAAACTATTAGCTACAACGTTAGCGAGCCAATGTTGTGTATTTGGTACAACAACGCGTGTAATCAAACGTTATCTTTACCTAGCTAGCTAGTTGGTTAACCTTAGCTAGCTACTAGCTAATATTTTATATTCTATTCTAGGACGGACACTTACTGGCTAGCTGGCTAGCTGGCTGCTAACTTTGATGTTAGCAAGTAGCCAGTACGAGTAAATGGTTTTCACGAGAATGGACCTGTTGAACTATCAGTTCCTGGACAAAATGAACAACAATATCGGAAGACTACACTACGAAGGTAAGATACTAATTTTCAATGGCTAGCTAAACCTGTTATCGGCCTATTCCTAGCTGATGGTTAGTCACTAACGTTAATTTTATTATTTCACCTTTATTTAACCAGGTATATGAGAACTTGTTCTCAACTGGCCTACAACTGCGACCTGGCCAAAGCAAAGCAATGCGAAAAAAACAATAGTTACACATGGGCTGAACAATCGTAGTCAATAACACAATAGAAACATCTATACAGTGTGTGCAAATGAAGTGAGGAGGTAAGGCAATAAATAGGCCAATAGTGGCAAACTAACTACAGTAGCCAACGATCCGTATATTAAGCATACCAGACGGCACTCTTTTAATTTATTTTTTAATTTACGGATAGCCGGGGCACACTCGAACGCCCAGACATTATTTACAAAGGAAGCATTTGTGTTTAGTGAGTCCGCCAGACCAGAGGCAGTAGGGGTGTTCTCCTGTCCTGCTAAGCATTCAAAATGTAACGAGTGCTTTTGGATGTCAGGAAAATGTTAAAAAGTACATTAAAAAGTTACTTGAAAAGTACATTATTTTCTTTAAGAATGTAGTGAAGTAAAATTTGTGAAAATAATGTAATAATAGTACAGATATCCCAAAAAACGACGTAAGTAACTTAGTACTTTAAAGTATTTATTATTTAAGTAGGCTAATGTACACCACTGCTAGCTAACGTTAGCCAGCTATCTATGCTATGGCTTCCCCCATTATTTGTTGATCAATCCATTATCACCATAACAAACCATACCATGTGTTTAGTTTACTGGCATTAAAAGCACAATTGAATGTGTTGGATTAGTTTGGTAACCACTAAAAAATTCTAACCAGGTTTCCATCCAACCATCTTATTCGAGTAAAGTACATGTCGGATAAAACATGTAAAGACAGGCCTGATGATTGAAACAGCAAATTTGTCGGTAAAACAAAATACGCATGAAAATGTGGGATCTTATTGTCTGTAAAATTAATTATGTGAGAAATCGCGGTGAAAATGTTTATATAATAACCATCATATCGAAGTAAACTTGGAGTCACGCGATGGCATGTTGTATGTGTGGTCCTACAACTCGGGAACACATGCAGTTTATTAGGATACAGATAAAATACATTCTGAAGAACTTTTATGCAAAAACATTTATTTAACCTTTTATTTAACTAGGCAAGTCAGTTAGCAACAAATTCTCAACTTCAATGGGTGGTGGAAGTGTAATGTGATAATCTTTATTCTCCTTTCCAATAAAGGAGCGGGTCTTATTGTGGTGAACATGATCGATGCTTGGCAGCCATTTGACAAATTAAAATAATGTCGTTATTTTGTCCATAATAATCTCACGTAGGCTATACCCGCACTGTATCAGCGTATGGAACGCCGTTTGGGACTTTGCGTGTCAAAAAAAGATACACGTCAAATTGTGTTTGACGTTTCAAACAACATTATTTGCGGTGCCAGATAAGCTTATTGACCAATCAGGATCTGAATATGACTGCACGTCACATAATCATTTCATACATTTTTTACGTAGTTATTACACATTGATTACACTGACTCGTATTTCATATGTCACAAGGATTCATCAATACCTATGCTATGACGCTGGTAAAGTTGTCTCGCGCACCTACAGTGCTGGTCATAAAAAAAAGCTAGCTAGCTGATGGGTGAAAATAATGTTCTTCCCCAAACACATAGCAACACGACATCATCTGTTTCAGTAGCAATAGTTAGCTTGCTAACTATATAGCGAGTTGTCATCATTTAAAATAACCATAATTTACAAGACAGTTTTTATTTGATTAATGGTGGTTGGACCCATCTATGTGAAGCTAGCCATAATAAGGATTACCCACAATAGTGGACTTTGCGGTTAGCCTTTAAAATAAAAGTATGTCATTGACAGTGATGCAAATGAATTCAAAATAGTAGAATTATGCCATAATTGAATAGATCATGCTAAACGAGGTTGGAATGTTGTTATCTAAAATCAGTAAAAGACCATTTGTTAAATTTGACAAATCTGCTGAAATCACACTGGATGTATTAGACTTTAGCATTGCATTGGGGGGCATACTTATTTCACTGTACAGCCTTACCTATGGATTGTGGATCAATGACATGGGGTATCAGTCTACTCTGACACCCATATAGCATTAGCGTCTTGGCTCTTATTGCGGGAATCTGAAGATCTGTGATTTGAACCACATTTATTGTCAATCTACTATGTGCATTGAACACCTTTCCAGAGGAAAAATAATACTGTGTTTTGGAGTCTGATAACTCTGAGGAGGACCTTGGGAAAAAATATCTTGTGTAAAGCTGTACAGTGCAAAATGAATGTCAATACACACAATAGGCTGACTGGGGAGGTGATTTCACACAGTCACAGTCCCACGATTAGAGCTACAAAGCTAATATTTGCATACACTCTTCACAGTTGTGTTCTGTGGGTGTCACTGAGTAGACTGATACCCCATTTCATTGCTTCACATTCCAACCTTGTTTAACATTATCTAGTCTAAATATGTCACGATTGCACCAATTGTAACCTTCTGCGACTGTCAACAAGAGCTACTTTTATTTTGAAGGTAAACCTCAAATTCCACTTTTGTGCCTAATCCTTATTGTGGCTAGCTTCACACCACAACCCGGTCCGGTCGAGCCTCACTAGCCAGATGAAGCTAGCTGGCTGCTTATAATGTTAGCTCTGGGCAACAGGTTTAAGTAGCTGGCTAGCTAAACTCAGCAAAAAAAGAAACGTCCTCTCACTGTCAACTGTGTTTATTTTCAGCAAACCTAATGTGTGAGTACTTGTTTGAACATAACAAGATTCAACAACTGAGAACAAGATTCAACAACTGCGAGATAAGCTGAACAAGTTCCACAGATATGTGACTAACAGAAATTGAGTAATGTGTCCCTGAACAAAAGGGCGTTCAAAAGTAACAGTCAGCATCTGGTGTGGCAACCAGCTGCATTACCTTTTGTGACTAGGGGGCAGTATTTTCATTTTTGGAAATAAAACATCCCCATAGTAAATGGGATATTTTGTCAGGACAAGATGCGAGAATATGCATTTTAATTGACAGCTTAGGATAGAAAACATATTGTCTGTGAGTATAACAGAACTGATGTTGCAGGCGAAATCCTGAGAAAAATCCAATCCGGATGTGCCTCATGTTTTGAAAGCATTGCGTTCCAATGTGTCCCTATTGAGCAGTGAATGGGCTATCAACCAGATTACTCTTTCTCCGTATTCCCGAAGGTGTCTACAGCATTGTGACGTAGTTTTACCCATTTATGTTGAAGAATACCCTTAGGTGGCTACATTGCGCAAGTGGTCAACTGATGTTCCCAGAGAGATTCTCACGTAAAATACAGAGGTAGCCATTACTCCAATCAGTCCTACTGAAAAACTAATTGTCCTGATGGATATATTATCGAATAGATATTTGAAAAACACCTTGAGGATTGATTATAAACAACGTTTGCCATGTTTCTGTCAATATTATGGAGCTAATTTTGAATATTTCTCGACCATTTTCGTGACTGCAATTTCCGGGCCAGAGCTATTTCGCCTACAAAAATAATATTTTTGGAAAAAAGGAACATTTGCTATCTAACTGGGAGTCTCGTGAGTGAAAACATCCGAAGCTCATCAAAGGTAAACAATTTAATTTGATTGCTTTTCTGATTTCTGTGACCAAGTTACCTGCTGCTAGCTGGACAAAATGCTATGCTAGGCTATCGATAAACATACACAAATGCTTGTCTAGCTTTGGCTGTAAAGCATATTTTGAAAATCTGAGATGACAGGGTGATTAACAAAAGGCTACGCTGTGTCTCAATATATTTCACTTGTGATTTTCATGAATAGGAATATTTTCTAGTAATATTTATGTCCATTGTGTTATGCTAATTGGTGTCAGATGATGACAACGGTCCCGTTCACAGGATGGGGTGTCACTAGAGGTTAAGTACTGCAGTTCATCTCCTCCTCATGGACTGCACCAGATTTGCCAGTTCTTGCTGTGAGATGTTACCCCACTCTTCCACCAAGGCACCTGCAAGTTCCCAGACATTTCTGGGGGGAATGGCCCTAGCCCTCACCCTTTCCTTTCCATCAGGTCCCAGACGTGCTCAATGGGATTGAGATCTGGGCTCTTCACTGGCCATGGCAGAACACTGACATTCCTGTATTGCAGGAAATCACGCACAGAACGAGCAGTATAGCTGGTGGCATTGTCATGCTGGAGGGACATGTCGGAATGAGCCTGCAGGAAGGCTACCACAAGAGGGAGGAGGATGTCTTCCCTGTAACGCACAGCGTTGAGATGGCCTGTAATGACACAAGCTCAGTTTGATTATGCTGTGACACACCGCCCCAGACCATGACGGACCCTCCAAATCGATCCAGAGTACAGGCCGCGGTGTAACGCTCATTCCTTTGACGATAAACGCGAATCCGACCATCATCCCTGGTGAGACAAAACCGTGACTCGTCAGTGAAGAGCACATTTTGCCAGTCCTGTCTGTTCCAGCGACGGTCCATTTGTGCCCATAGGCGACGTTGTTGCCAATGATGTCTGGTGAGGACCTGCCTTACAACAGGCCTACAAGCCAAGCCCTCAGTCCAGCCACTCTCAGCCTATTGCAGACAGTCTGACCACTGATGGAGGGATTGTGCATTCCTGGTGTTTTTCACACAGTTGTTGTTGCCATCCTGTACCTGTCCTGCAGGTGTGATGTTCGGATCTACCGATCCTGTTCAGGTGTTAACATGTGGTCTGCCACTGTGAGGACGATCAGCTGTCCTTCCTGTCTCCCTGTATGGCTGTCTTAGGCGTCTCACAGTACGGACATTGCAATTTATTGCCCTGGCCACATCTGCAGTCCTCATGCCTCCTTGCAGAATGCCTAAGGAATGTTCACGCCGATGAGCTGGGACCCTGGGCATATTTATTTTTCAAAGTCAGCAGAAAGGCCTCTTTGGTGTCCTAAGTTTTCATAACTGTGACCTTAATTGCCTACCATCTGTAAGCTGTTAGTGTCTTAACGACCGTTCCACATGTCCATGTTCATTAATTGTTTCTGGTTCATTGAACAAGCATGGGAAACGGTGTTTAAACCCTTTACAATGAAGATCTGTGAAGTTATTTGGATTTTAATGAATTATCTTTGAAAGACAGGGTCTTGAAAAAGGGACCTTTTATTTATTTCCATGAACTGAAGTTCAGTTTCAGTAGGTGAACAACAAGTGGCTACCTAGCTATTACTTACTCACAAGGATGCCTAAATCATTTCTAAGATTAATGAAAATGACTGCAGTTTCTACTGCTCATTGTTTTCAGGCTAGTAGTGTTGGTGCTACATGGGTACCAAGCTAAAGCGATCAAACAAAGGCCTTATTACCAACGTGGTATTGTAAACACATCGTTCGTGTATGGCGTGTGTTCGTTTACAGACTTCTTATGTACAGCTTTGACAGTGCTACTGATAGAAGTGGTGGCGCTTGGCTTGCACGTGCAAATTCCGCACACACAACATTCTCTAATAGAACTGTGTTATTTCACGGGTCAAATTAAAAGCTTATTTAACGTGTCAAATAGTATTATTTGACGTGTATATATTCTTTGACACAAGAAGACCCACTCGGCGTTCCATATCTGCAAGCTGTTGGCTAGAGCCAATACTAGAGTGGGCACATTTGATATACACTGAGTATACAAAACATTAAGAACACTTGCTGGTTTTCATGACATAGCCATGATCCCTTATTGATGTCACTAGTTAAATCCTCTTTAATCAGTGTAGATGAAGGGGAGGAGACAGGTTAAAGAAGGATTTTTAAGCCTTGAGACGGATTGTGTATGTGTGTCATTTCAGAGTGGGCAAGGCAATAGATTTAAGTGTGGGGTATGGTAGTAGGTGCCAGGCGTCACCGGTTTGTCAAGAACTGCGACGCTGCTGGGTTTTTCATGCTCAACAGTTTCCTGTGTGTATCAAGAATTGTCCAAAACCCAAAGGACGTCCAACAAACTTGATCCTACTGTAGTAAGCATTGGAGTCAACATGGGCCAGCATCCCCTTGGAACACTTTCGACACGTTGTTGAGTCCATACCCCAGCGAATGGAGGTTGAGGGAAAAGGTAGGGGTGCAACTCAATATTAGGAAGGTGTTCCTGATGTTTGGTATACTCAGTGTATAATGCACATTTTTTTTGTGACAAAACCATCAGTAAGGTTAAAATGAGATGGAAACCCAGGGCCTCCCGGGTGGTGCAGTGGTCTAGTGCACTGCATCGCAGCGCTCGCTGTGCCACCAGAGACTCTGGGTTCGCAGCCGACCGCAACCGGGAGGTCTGTGGGGCGACGCACAATTGGCCTAGCGTCATCTGGGTTAGTGAGGGCTTGGTCGGTAGGGATGTCCTTGTCTCATCGTGCACCAGCGACTCCTGTGGCGGGCTGGGCGCAGTGCACGCTAACCAAGGTTGCCAGGTGCACAGTGTTTCCTCCGACACATTGGTGCGGCTGGCTTCCGGGTTGGATGCGCTCTGTGTTAAGAAGCAGTGCGGCTTGGTTGTGTTTTGGAAGATGCATGACTTTCGACCTTCGTATCTCCCGAGCCTGTTACGGGAGTTGTAGCGATGAGACAAGATAGTAACTACTAACAATTGGATACCACGAAATTGGGGGTAAAATATATATATATTTTTAAATGAGATGGAAACCCATTTAACTTGTATTCGGTACATAGCAATTTAAGCTCAGAACATTTTTATGTCATCACGTCATCCGCAAGAAGTCATTTTGATGGAAACGCATCTCTGGTAGGAGAATTTGCATATTTTATTAATGCATTTTTTAGAATATTTGCATGAATCTGTCACCATTTGGATGGAAACCTAGCTAGTGTGACTGAAAGGCTTGACAGACAAGGTAAAGCCAAACCTTGTCAAGCCGACTAAACTTAATTCCACGATTTACAATGGATTTGAGTGGCGACTACTGTGGGTGGACTGGAGCTCCAATGTCACATTTATTGAAGATTTTTATCAAAAACTAGCTACTGATTTCAGCACCCAAAGAATATCCCGCGATTACACAGAACAATGTGTGTAATTGTGGGCTATTCTTTGGGTGCGTAAATCAGCCGTTTCTGATTAAAAACTACGTCGGAGCTCCAGTCCCCCGACAGTAGTTGCCGCTCAACTCCATCGTAAATCGTGGTTTTGAGTATAATCGACTAAACCTTTTCTAGTCCCCATTTCTCAGGTAATGGTCACAGCAGGTAACTAGATCACGTGGGGGAGCATGGCAAACTCCTAGTATTACTGATTTGGTGTTTTAAAATGTTCTGAATACTCGGTAGTTCTACATTATTGATATAAACAGAGTGTTCTCTACAGCTGAATCTTCTCTCACAGGTGAGTCCAGGATGCCGTCGCTGCCCTCTCCAATGACCAACATGAGGACCGGTCCTCCCCCCATCTGCCCCAGCAAAAGGAAGTATGGCGAGGAGCAAGTAGACGACTGCGTTGACTGTGACAACAACCACATGACCAAAATGAGTCGACTGTTTGCTGCTCAACTGTAAGTATAAACATGTCTGTCTTAATCTATCGTTACGTACTTTGAAATATATTTTTTTGCATTACGATATTTTAATGTCAAATGAATCCAAACATTTGCTGGCATGAAAATCAGATAAATATTGTACACACGAGGAGTGTGCATGTATACTGGACAAAAATAGAAACACAACATGCAGCAATTTCAAAGATTTTACTGAGTTACAGTTCATATAAGGAAATCAGTCAATTGAAATTCATTAGGCCCTGATCTATGGAATCTACATGACTGGGAGTACAGATGTGGATCAGAAAACCAGTCAGTATCTGGTGTGGCCACCATTTGCCTCATGCAGCGCGACATCTCCTTCACATAGAGTTGATCAGGCTATTGATTGTGACCTGTGGAATGTTGTCCCACTCCTCTTCAATGGCTGTACGAAGTTGCTGGATATTGGTGGGAACTCAAACATGCTGTCTTACACGTCAGTCCAGAGCATCCCAAACATGCTCAATGGGTGACATGTCTGATGAGTATGCAGGCCATGGAAGAACTGGGACATTTTCAGCTTCAGCTCATGCTGAAACATGAGATGATGGCTGCGGATGAATGGCATGTCAATGGGCCTCAGGATCTCGTCACGGTATCTCTGTGCATTCAAATTGCCATCGATAAAATGCAATTGCGTTCGTTGTCCGTAGCTTATGCCTGCCGCTCATAACGTAACCCCACTGCCACCATGCGGCACTCTGTTCACAACGTTGACATCAGCAAACGCAACACTATACACGCGATATGTGATTGTGAGGCTGGGTGGACGTACAGCCAAGTTCCCTAATTTGGCGTTCTTATGGTAGCGAAATGAACATTAATTTCTCTGGCAACCACTCTGGTGGACATTCCTGCAGTCAGCATGCCAATTGCATGCTCCCTCAAAATTTGAGACATCTGTGGCATTGTGTTGTGACAAAAGTGCACATTTTAGAGTGGCCTTTTATTGTCTCCAGTACAAGGTGCACCTTTGTAATGATCATGCTGTTAAATCAGCTTGGTATGCCACACCTGTCAGGTGTATGGATTATCTTGGCAAAGGAGAAAGGCTCATTAACAGGGATGTAAACAAATGTGTGTACAATTTGAGAGGAATAAGATTTTTGTGCGTCTGGAAAATTTCTGGGATCTTTTATTTCAGTTCATGAAACATCGGACCAACACGTTACATGTTGCCTTTTATATTTCTTGTTCAGCGTAGTTACATGTGCCGAAGAGACAAGCGTGTCGTAAGTAAACACTGTCTACTGCTCTTTAAAAATTCCATGCACTGAATCTCTGCACCCTCATTAAGTGACAGTCTGTAAGGCCCAATCTCCTGACTTTAAGGCGGGGTTGATTTAAAGTGGCCCATGAATAACTGGAGGAGTTGGTGGTCTGTGTCTGGCTGTCGGGGGTAATCTGCCACTTGTCCTCTCTTTAACAAGGGGACAGCCTGCCGGCGGAGACAACCGCAACGACCCTTGGATCCTCGGCCACAGCCCCGTGGAGTGCATCACTTCCTCCTCCAACGGCCTCCATGGCAACCACTTGTATGCCTCCATCCCCTCCTATGCGATGGACCAGCCTCTGGCTCTGACTAAAAACAGCATAGACTCTGGATTGGGTGGCACAGAGAGGCCTGCCATGCCCGGCCCTGTGGACAGACCACAGGTAATTCTGACAATTCCAAAATACATTCACGCATTGGTCAGTTGCGCCTTACATACAGTCTCGTATTGTGTGTCGCTAACGTGTGTGTTTATATCTTATAGAATCGTCCCTCTGTGATCACCTGTGCTCCTGCAAGCAATCGCAATTGCAACCTGTCTCACTGCCACAAGTCTCACAGCCCCAGCCCACCCATGGAACAGAGGAAGGCTGATGGTAAATGTTTATCACCACATTACCTGACTAACGTGATAAATATGTGCATAAATTTGATATCATTTTTATCTTTGTTACCATGCCACACTTTAACATGTTGCTTTATTCTCCGTTCCTCTGTAATCCCAGATAACACTGCGGTCGACCCTGTGATCGAGGAGCACTTCCGCCGCAGCCTGGGGAAGAACTACAAGGAGCCCGAGCCCGTCTCCAACTCTGTGTCCATCACAGGCTCGGTGGACGACCACTTTGCCAAGGCCCTGGGGAAGACCTGGCTCCAGATCAAGTCCAAGGGGCCGGGGGGACACCCCCACAGTCCAGAGGCCAACTCCTGAAACACTGGCCGGACCTCCCTCACTGTTGAATGGTGAACCACAACCATTTCTTTGTCTGTGGCATCAGACAAGTGCACCGATTGACCTCCCTATACCATTCATTGTCAAGCTTGACTTCCCTGAGCTCAGAACAACGCTAGACAAGACAATGAATTTCCAGTTTTAATACTGTATTATACACCAAAGCTGGCCTTTTACAGACCTTGGGGGGTTCTCCCTGCTCTTATTGTTTGACTGACACTCCGATCTGGGAAGATAGGGTAGTTTTGGTTTGAGTCCAAGTGTTCAAATTCTTCATTTTGAAAGCAGAAATATCCATTTGAGGAGCTCTCTAGGACCCGTATTGGCAGCCTTGATGTCAGCTTGTTTTTATTTGAGGTGTATCATTTTCTATATATTTTAACACTTACCCTGACAGAGATTCCCAAAATGACCAATTACTTTGGCCTTTGAGAAGGCCTACTGTTCGGTCTTAACTCCCTCATGCCTTTCTTATTAACCAAAGAACTTGCCTGCTGCTTCAAACAAAAAGCCATTATCTGCTTTGCTTCTCTTCTGTTTTCATCCTCCTGCCATCTCTGTTAACTCTCCACGTGACCCTGTGTTTGTGTTTTTAGTTGGAAAGAAAGGCCGGCTCTGATTTGCACTATTATGTGTTAGATTGAGGTAGTGGTAACAGCATACCTGTTTCATTTGGAGCATACAGTACATTTGTAAGAGTGCGTTTTTGTTTGTTTTAACATTACTAACAGTTGTAATGCTATCAAGGCTCTCGTCTGGTCACAATGTTTCTCTCTCTTTTTTTCTCCAACTATTCAGAACTGGACTAACTTTCTCTTTTGTGAACTTGACATTTTTTGTTTTTTATCTTTTTGTTCTTCTAGTACTCATTAGTTTATTTCGTAGATACAGTTAGTAATACTTATAGTATTCTGCTTACATAGGTGCATGTTTCAAATAGCTGGTATCTATTATAATAAGCCTTGTTATTCTATTCTATTTACCCTCAGAATTTATTTTTGTCAGTAACCATTTTAGAAATACTTACTGCTGGTACAGTCGTACTCAATATATATTTTTTGTATATGATTTTCATTAGAATATGTATACACTAGCATCCATCTCCAAATCGCAGCCTCTGGCAAGGCTGTCTGAATGCAGTATAATAGGCTACGTTGTTATTATGTGGTTGGTACGGGATGCTTTGGCATAGACGCATGACTGAATAGTCAACATTTAACATGTAGACCAGTCCTGTCTTAGAGTTGACTATCTTCACCATAATGCCGTTTAGTTGTGGTTTTATTTATTCCAATCTGATGTTTAGTTGAATACTGTTGAATACATTTTGACTAACTTTTATTTTGTTAAATTGACTCTCAATGAGCATGTCTACCTGACATTCTTCACTTTGGAAAGTGTAATGTTTATTTCCCCTAAATGAAAATGCTTATGACTTCACCCACATGTATCATGGCTGGCCTTGAACGAAAGCCTTGGCATGAACATTCCACCATCACTACCCAGCATAATATTTTTGTTGTTGTCTAAAATAAGATCTGGTAAGAGTAAGCTTTGAGGAAAGAGGGATAGGTTCTCCTACATTTGTGGTGTTTCTATAGTGTAAACTGTATGGGACTTTAAAAACCATTTAACAGAATCAAGGGGAGTAGCAGAACATCTAAAGTACTTTATAGAGGCAGTTTGAGGAAGAATGACCTTTCTGTAGTGTTTTCCATTTCCCTTAGTAAACATATGAGTTAACACTGATAGAAAATTGTATAGTGCATTGAGATTGTTTTAGTCATCTCTTTGTGAAAAAATTATATTATATTTACTTGCATCCTATATTCTACACTGTTTTGAAAATGACTATATAAACTCATATTCCCGTTTTATTTTTTACTTTGATATCGAAAGACTATCATTGCGCCGTGCGTAATGATCCTAGAGAGAATTTTTTTAACAGAACAATGTACTCATGATATGTAGCCATTGGATACTCATGATCCTCTAACCATGCATTTGTATCTATCAAAAAAGTTGATCTTTTTCCAGAGTTGTCTGAGGTTTGATAAGTGCAGGAACACCAGTCGTTCTAAGAATAAGGCTCTCTTGGCGTGGTGTCAGGGTGACATTACTGCTGCAGGTTCTCTGCTTGTTTCTGTACCGCAGTGGAACTGTAAGGGTTTATCACAAGTTGAATCTCAGTGGTATGTTGGGGTTTAATGTTCCAACGTTATTTAATTGGTATTTGACTGCTTGTGCCTCTAAACAACAAGTTGCAGGAACTAACTCCTCCACTTGTCTCGTAACATGGGAAACTGCCTTGCCTTAGACGGTTTGTTAATCTGTATTTTGTTCATTTTTGGTCTTATTTCTCCAGAAGAATATACCACTGTTTTTTTTAAAACTTGATTTGTCCTAAATAAACTTTAAATGCTCTATCACAGTCCAGTATGTGAATGCTTTTTGTTTTGGGTCACCAAACCTTGTCCAACAATGTGATTCAGACTTGAGGCCATTTATACATCTTGCACAGGACCCAGCCCATTGCCATGAAACCAGCCACAGAGGCAGCTCTGGGTTTACTTTTTATAAATAAAGTTGTATTTGGCCTCATGGGTGTGGTGGTAACATACAGTAACTAGTTACAGCTGTGCTGTGTGATTGTTGTTTCTCAGTGCTGTCAGGGAGGGATGATCATTCTGTCTTAAACACTATCTCTGGCTAAACAAGAGACCCCCATCATTTAAAAGCCTCTTCAGTGAAATAATGTTAGGAAGTTCAACATAAATCTGCCAAAGCAAGTCCCTTGTCTGAACATCAAGAAGAAGAAAAATGTGTCTAATTCACATTAATAATTGGGCCAATGGGATGGGGCAGGAGTTTCTAGGGAGTTTCAGGCCTGTTTGGTCCACAACAGTATTAACGAGTAGAATCAGCCCATGGTGAAGTCTGGAGGCTGATGCTGGTCCAATCACAACCCTGTCATTTGACCATCAGGCTGTTGGCAAACTTCATAATGCTGCTGCTTATTTAGAAATGTCAGAGGAGAACTGCGTTGGAGCTGTGGTCAGTCAGTGGAAAGTGAAAGGCCAGAGTATGAGGGAGCTCAACAAACGCTGTCCTCTAAGAGGGATGGGTTTTTTCAGGAGAATATATTATTCAAACTGCAAGAATATAGAATTGTGTCCTCTTTTGGCAAACTGATTTGAATTGAAGTTAATTTACTCTGCCTGGTGAACCAAATTGTTGTTGAATATTTATTTGAGCCTTTATATCATAATGTAATGAACTATTATATTTGTGTAATTACAGTATATGTGGTGTAACTAACCTATTATCAAATGCTAGTAGGGATCACAGAGACATATGTCATGAAATAGACTACATTTTACATCTCAAGAGTTATGTATAACTGTAGGCTTTGGCTGAAAGTGTCACACAACCACAACATCTGTTTGGTATTATCCTCTTACTGTTGGTGGGGTTACACCCTCCCTTTTAATGGTTCTGTCTTTTGCAATTGTTTGGAGAAGCTACTCTGGGGGATTTTTCCCAGTAAAAAGGGTCAAATTGGCTCATAAGTTTTCCCTGTGAGGTCGCTGACTCGGGTGGTAATCGTAGTGAAACTGTTTTATAGGGTTTCCATGACTGCTTCTAAATGATGATATCTTTCTTTATTCCTGACTCAATAATATAAATGGTGTTGACTTGAGCAAACACACATTCTATCTTCCCCCACCAGATGGCAGTAATTAACCACGATACAGACCTCACCATGAAACTCCTTCCACTCCCCAGAGACTAAACAAAGAAAATGTACATCACTGGGAAGGCTGATTTGAATGAAACATCTCTCATATTATTTATTTTTACATGTGGTTTCCACTGAAACAAATGCAGGTGACAAAGCATAATTGCATGAAAGGTAGGTAGAGTACTGAAGGTGTCATTTTCCCAGCTCTGGGGTTGTGTTTGATACTGCTGCTGCTGGAGAGATAGTTTAATTTTGCTCTTTATCGTAGCTGATGGTTTTGTCAAACAACGACGCAAGCGTGCAGTGGGAAAATGTATAGGATTAACACATTTATTGTTCGATTTTATAATTCAAGCGGCATCTTTCTGATGGCCTCGTTTTTGGGGGGGCAATGGATTTAGACAGTTCTATGTAGCCTAGAAACCAAAGCCCCTCTAGTTATGGCAATTTTGAATTCACCCAACACCCCTCGTTGTAACCCACATCTTCTTACTGGGAGAAGATCCCTGGGATTTCTGTGCTCTCGCCCCTCAGGCTCAAAGCTGCTCTAAAGCCCCTCAAACTATTTAAAAAAAATAATAAATAAAAAAATAGACCCCTGCCTCCACGAGATTAGACCCAACCATAGAAACAACACAATGTCACCGCAGTGCTCCCACTACACCAAGCCTTCCAAGGAAGCCTGCTCCCCAGGGATTACTGCGACAAGAGGAGAGGAAGAAGGGGAAGATCCACATTTCTCCTCTGTATGTAAAAACCCAAATGGCAGACATACAGAGTATGGCGAATCCCCTGCATGGTGGCACAGCCATCAGGCCACATTGGTAGCAGATAGAGAACAGGGTCTAAATCAGAACGACACTTCAGGGTCAAGCCAAACCTAGGCCTGGCTGCTTCAGTGTGCGAAGGCTGCATAGTGTGTGACATCTGCAGTAGAGACAAAGAAGACCGGTCCTCTGACCCTGTCTCCTACTATCGTTGCACCACCATGGACTCCCGCTCTCAGACATGGTCAAGACATACATCAGTTGAAATTCTAAAGTTTAAAATGACTCGTTGGCATAAGTGTAGCCTACATGTTGGCGTGTGCGAAGTGCTGATAGAGATCTCGCTCGTTTGCATAATTAAACATTTGCTGTGGCTGATGAGGAAGTAGGGCTGCTCTGCTATCTACATCCCTGAGTGCACCACAGACGGGGAATTTGCATGATTGCCTGTAGATGATTTGAACATTATCTACCCCCCCCACCCCTCTTTTTTCTTTGGCTATCTGCTGTTAGGATGCACACACATCCTTGGGCTATAGAATCTAAAATAGATCATACAAGCAACTGAAGTAGATGCACAAGCGCAGGAAGCGGCTCACGGGCAGACTTGAGTCATGCTGGCAAGATCATGCACCCTGAGCTGACAGCCCAACACACCCAATTACAAGGCATGTCATCTTCCAAACGCAGTGGCCACAGAAGCGGTCCCTATGGGTCACAAATGAATGGGGAAATATATGGAGATCTAACCCTGTGATTTACCGCCATCCCAACCCCACGTGACTGGGATGTGTGATGAGTGATGTGTGTATATGTTCAGTACAGGGGGGTTGAGAGGACTTGTGAATTACCTTCAGTAGGCTGACCTGATGAGGGTCTCTCTGTGCCTCTGCCTGTCCCCAGCCAACCATGTAGGAGACTCATTCATTGTGTCATGTGGACTGCTGGCAATAGCATAACCTCGGTGGAGGGAAAGGAAGACAACACGGTCACTCCGGATAACAGTCCTCCAATGAGCAGAAACAGAACCTGTCAGGCTGTCTCAGTGTCGGTGGGCCGCACACCACCTCACACCACAGTACACAACCATACACCACCACCACTGTACACCACCGTACACCACCGCCATACACCACCAAACACCACCGCACACCACAACCATACAACACCACTGTACACCACCACATCTGTACATCACCGTACACCACCACCCCCACTGTAAACCACCATAAACCACCAATGTACACCACCATACACCACCACAATCGTACACCACCAACAATCACCACCACTGTATACCACTGTACACCACCTTACACCACTACCATACACCACCACTGTACACCCCCTCCATACACCACCACCATACCCAACCATACACACACACCCCCACCATATACCACCATACACCACCCCACCATACACCACCACCATAGACCACCATACACCACAACCATACACCACCACCGTACACCGCACACCACCATACACCACCACCGTACACCACCACCATACACCACCACCATACACCACACCTGTACACCTCCTTACACCACCACCATACACCACCACTGTACACCCCCTCCATACACCACCACCATACCCAACCGTACACCCACACCCCCATCATATACCACTGTACACCACCACCGTACACCACCACCGTACACCACTGTACACCACCATACACCACCACCGTACACCACCGTACAACCCCAACCCCACCGTACACCCCCACCCCCACCGTACACTACCGTACACCGTCACCCTCACTATACACCACCATTCACCACCATACACCACCACCCTCACTATACACCACCATACCCAACCGTACACCCACACCCCCACCGTCACCCCAACCGTACACCACCAATCACCACCACCACCGTACACCACCATACACCACTACCCTCATCATACACCACTACCCTCATCATACACCACCATACACCACCACCCTCACCATACACCACCACCCTCATCATACACCACCATACACCACCGGACACCACCATACACCACCACGTACACCACCACCGTACACCACCATACACCACCACCGGACACCACCATACACCACCACTATACACCACCATACACCACACTGTACACCACCATTCACCACCACCCCAACCGTACACCACTATACACCACCAACCTCACCATACACCACCGTACACCACCACCCCAACCGTACACCACTATACACCACCAACCTCACCATACACCACCGTACACCACCACCCCCACCGTACACCACCACCGTATACCACCACCCCCACCATACACCACCATACAGCATATACCACCACCATACACCTCGATACACCACCACCCCCACTGTACACCACCATACACCACCCCAACCATATACCACCACCGTACACCACCATACACCCCAATCGTACACCCCCATACACCACCCCAACCATATACCACCACCGCGCACCACCATACACCACCATACACCACCACCACACTCTGCCAATCGCTCCTTCCCTCCCTCATTTTGTTCCTCCATCAGTGAAGACAGCTTCCCTTTGTTATCCTCTCTGTATGGTGAAAGTGTAACATTGATTTGTCAAGATCTATTAATACCGTTGTAATTTCCAACCCGAGAGAAGAAGCTTAATGTAAAGTCTTACTGTGTCAGCTTTGTTCAGTTCAGCACTTGTGGACTGTACATCTCTGTCCTCCTTTGTGGTGTACATTAACAAGACAATTAGCAGCCTGTATTGATAGAGGTTTATGGACAATATGGTGTTTGGGAAAGGCCATTTCCAAAGGATAAAAGTGACACACAATTTTCCGATTTAGAATGATTCATTATTATTGAATGATTGATTACAAAACCCATCTGCTATACAATAGCATGATTTGGCCTTTACCGTTTGCCCCCCTCTCTCCAAGATAATGAATTGTCCCCAATTAAGATGAACAAATCATCATGATCAGTCAGTATGTTTTTGTCATTAGCCAGAAACCATATATTTTTAATATCTTACATGATCAGCACTCCTCTGTAATTCTACTATCTTTTATTATTTGGTAAAGACTGCCACAGGAAGGGATGCTGTATTGAGACAGCGGAACTTAACGTTGAACCATCACTAAGGGGCATTCTGATGTCTCATTATCAGGCTCATTAGGGGCCATGTTACAGCTGCTCCACTAAATAACCTTAATAAGGAAAGTGACCCAACGCCAATATGAGCGGAAATGTTGCTCCTCTCATGTCTTCCATCTTCCTCTGCCTCACTGTCGGTCTCTCTGTCTTTCCATCCCTCTCACTCTCTCTCTCTCTCTCTCTCTCTGTTTGGCAGTCACACACTCAGCCATGTGTGTGCTGAAGACGGTTACATAATGACCTCCTTTCACTACACTCCAGATCAAAGAGAACAATCTGCCACAGAACATCGCTCTCTTCCCCATTTCTTCCTTTCCTCTCCTCTTCCAGGGCTACATTGTTTTATCAGACTCCAGAATCCTGAGACGATAGAGTAGCCTGCTCCAGTATATGCTCTATCATTCCCCTTCATGTTGCAAACCAAACACAACAAAAGGGAAACGATCAGAGGTTGACTATAGCAAACAGCCAGCCAGGTTGAGACGTGATGGACAGGATGAGATGTAATAAAGAGGCCTAGAAGGCTGAGATCTTAAACCTCCTCATGTGGTCTTTTTCTCCCATTGATTTACATGTATTTATACTGTATGTTCAAATGAAGGGATGGTCTCTGGAGATTGTAGAGGAGTTACCTAGTGTGACTCAATGTGCAAACACTCTTACCTACCTAAATAAACAGGTCTGACATTTTCTCCAAAAGGGGACAGTGTGTATGAGCCAAGAGAGACATACAGTTTAGTTTTGATGCAAAACAAAAGCCTTTTTTGCTGCTGCTCTATTTCCCCCCATAGCTATTTCTACAGGTTTTTATCATCAAGAGAACAGAAGAGGAGAGAAAGGGATGGGGAAAACAGAAAAGAGAGGGAGAAAGAAAAAGAGATGAGAAAGAGAGAAATAGAAAAATAGAGAGATAGAAGAGAGAGAAAAGAGATATAGAAGAGAGCGAGGAGAGAGAGAGAGAGAGAGAGAAGAGAGCGAGGAGAGATAGAAGAGAGATCGAGGAGAGAGAGAGAAGAGAGAGAGAAGAGAGCGAGGAGAGATAGAAGAGAGAAGAGAGAGAAGAGAGAGGGAAGAGAGATAGAGAGAGAGAAACAGCATCAAACGCTGTCAGGGAGGCTGTGCCTGTCCGCAGGCTCATGAGGATTGAAATAATGATAATGTGCAAGGGAATATTACCCCCAATGGCAAATGTAGGCAGCACATATTTGGGACCAAGGGGCATGGAGGACGCCAGAGGACATCAAAAAATCAAAAAATAATAATTCCACTCCAGGGAGCAGGTCCTCTGGAATGGAGCGGAATACTTATACTGGAAACATACAGCGCACTACAGGACGTTACATTCAGTTAAACCAATTAACCTTGTTCTAAACACCTCCAAAATTAAGGTCATGTGGGTTGGTAAAAAGAATGCCCCTCTCCCCACAGGTGTGATTACTACCTCTGAGGGTTTGAGCTTGAGGTAGTCACCTCATACAAGTACTTGGCTAGATGGTACACTGTGCTTTTCTCAGCACATATCAAAGCTGCAGGCTAAGGTTAAATCTAGACTTGGTTTCCTCTATCGTAATCACTCCTCTTTCACCACAGCTGCCAAACTACCCCTGTATCAGATGACCATGCTACCCATGCTAGATTATGGAGACGTCATTTATAGATCGGCAGGTAAGGGTGCTCTCGAGCTGCTAGATGTTCTTTACAATTCAGCCAGCAGATTTGCCACTAATGCTCCTTATAGGACACATCACTGCACTCTATACTTTTCTGTAAACTGGGAATCTCTGTATACCCATCTCATTCTGTTAAAGGTCCCCAAAGCACACACATCCCTGGGTTGCTCCTCTTTTCAGTTCGCTGCAGCTAGCGACTGGAACGAGCTGCAAAAAAACACTCGAACTGGACAGTTTTTTTCTCCTCATTGAAAGACTCAATCACAGACACTCTTACTAACAGTTGTGGCTGCTTTGCGTGATGTATTGTTGTCTCTACCTTCATACCATTTGTGCTGTTGTCTGTGCCTAATAATGTTTGTACTTTGTTTTGTGCTGTTGCCATGTTGTGTTGCTACCATGTTGTTATTTTATTGTGTTGATACCATGTTGTGATGTCATCTGTTGCTGCCATGCTATATTGTTGTCTTAGGTCTCTCTTTATGTAGTGTTGTGTTATCTCTCTCTTTTCTTTTTTTTATGTCCCAGCGCCCATCCCTGCAGGAGGCCTTTTACCTTTTGTTAGGCCGTCATAGCAAATAAGAATTTGTCCTTAAAACTTATTATGGCTGCAGGGGCAGTATTGAGTAGCTTGGATGAAATGTGCCCAGAGGTGCCCAGAGTAAACTGCCTGCTCCTCAGTCCCAGTTGCTAATATATGCATATTATTATTAGTATTGGATAGAAAACACTCTGAAGTTTCTAAAACTGTTTGAATGATGTCTGTGAGTATAACAGAACTCATATGGCAGGCAATAACCTGAGAAGAAATCCAAACAGGAAGTGGGAAATCTGAGGTTGGTCGATTTTCAACCCAGCCCCTATTGAATGCACAGTGGGATATTGGTTATGTTGCACATCCTAAGGCTTCCACTAGATGTGAACCATCTTTAGAAACTTGTTTGAGTATTCTACTGTGAAGTGGGACCGAATGAGAGAGGAATGAGTCAGAGGTCTGCCAGCAGTCACGCGCTGGTCACGCGCATTTTACATGAGGGGTAGCTGCGTTCCTTTGCTTTTCTGAAGACAAAGGATTTCTCCGGTTGGAATATTATTGAAGTTTTATGTTAAAAACATCCTAAAGATAGATTCCATACATAGTTTGACATGTTTCTACGGCCAGTAACGTAACTTTTTGACATTTCATCTGCAACTAGGGAACGCGCTTCATGACTTTGGATTTGTTTAACAAATGTGCTAACAAAAGTAGCTCTTTGGACAAAAATAATGGACATTATCGAACAAATCAAACATTAAATGTGGAACTGAGATTCCTGGGAGTGCATTCTGATGAAGATCCTCAATGTTAAGTATTTTTTTTATATAAATATGCACTTTATCAAACAAAAAATACATGTATGTGTAACATGAAGTCCTATGAGTGTCATCTGATGAAGATCATCAAAAGGTAGTGATTCATTTTATCTCTATTTGTGCTTTTTGTGACTCTTCTCTTTGGCTGGAAAAATGGCTGTGTTTTTCTGTGGCTTGGCTCTGATCTAACATAATCGTTTGTGGTGATTTCGCTGTAAAGCCTATTTGAAATTGGACACGTTGGTGGGATTAACAACAAGATTACCTTTAAAATGAAATAAGATACATGTATGTTTGAGGAATTTTAATTATGAGATTTCTGTTGTTTGAATATGTCATATCAATCCCATTAACGGGATTGCAACCCTAAGAAGTTTTTAACATACTTGCAAATAAGATGCATATACAGTCAACCATTAATCTTTGGGTAGTCGTTTTTTTAATGACATACTGCACAGTATGCATTCAGCTTAAAATTGGTGTGCTCCAGTATCCTCACAGTGAACCTTGCATATGCGATAAGGAGAGGAAAGGTATTTGATCCCCTCCACAGAACAGTGGTATCGGAGCAGTTCTAATCTCTCCTAAAACCCCCATGTGGAGGTAGAGTCTCTCCTCTAATGGCGCGGTAATGGTCCAGTTTAATGGACTAAAGCAGGGTTGTCTTTGGGCCTCAGCAAGGGGGGCTGTTCCTCAGTGTACCTACAGGTGAACCAGGAAAAGTTTTTTCAGGATCCGGCACTCGAAGTGGTGCATTGTGGCCTGTGGGATGTGCAGCAGCATCAAACCGGTTGTGGGGAAATGGGGGAGGGCAGGGTTTCAGAGCTGGAGCTGTTATCCCACCTCACAGTGTCTGTTTTGGCATCCAGTGGTGCACACAGCATACATAAGTGGCTGGTCAGTGGCAAGGCAGAGTGATAGGGTCTGACGCGTCACACTCCGCATTACGCCCGCAGAGGGGATGTGTTTGACAGCCCACAGGAACTTGACGGCCCTGCTTCTACCGCACAGGGAGATGTACACTTAGGTCCAAAATTATTTGCACAGATGAGCAAAAAAGACTGTATAAAATAAATAATACAAATACTGAGTTACCTATTGTATGCTCCAAATAATGTGAAAATTGTATTATTTGGTTTAACAAATAATATGTTTTTTTTTCTCAAAAAGATATGGGTCAAAATTATTGCCACCTCTGTTTTCAATACCTTTCAATACCTCACCTTGTGAGGATAATGGCACGGAATGTTTTATGAGATTGGAAAAGACATTGGGAGACCATTCCTCCATACAGAATCTTTCCAGATCCTAAATATCCTTCATCTGGGCTTATGGACAACACTGCCAACATTGTTATTTTCTGCTTATGCATCCTTATTTTGACTCCAAACCTAACACTGGTGTGCATGGCTAAAGAGCTCTATTTTCATGTCATCCTTCAAATGTAAATGTCTGGAGTTTGCTAAACGACATTGGCACCTGGATTAGAACCGGTGCTATGGTCAAATGACATGACAATAGAGCTCTTTAGCCACGTACATCAGTGGTGGGTTTGGTATCTATATAAGGATGCATAAGAAGAAAATAACCCAATAACTACTGTAAAATATGGTTATGGGGCTATTTATCTTCCACTTGTACTGAGGCCTTTGTTAAGGTTAACGGCATCATGAACTTTACCCCAAAAAACAGGACATGTTAGCCAAAAACCTTGTTGTCTCTGCCAGAAGACTGAAACTTGTACCCAAGCACACATCAAAATGCACAGAGAAATGGTTAATTGACCTCAAAAGCAATATTTTACATTGGACATTTTAGTTTCTGGACTGTAGTTTGAATTGGGCCTGTCCATAAGCACAGACAAAGGATATCAAGGATCTGGAAGGAATGGTCTAAGAACCCTCCCAATGTCTTCTCCAATTTCATAAAACATTTTAGTAAAAGGCTCAGTTATCCTCGCAAATTGAGATATTGAAAACAGGGGTGCCAATATTTTTCCCCTATCTTTTTGAGAATAATAAAAAATATATAATCTTTGTCTGAACAATTGTGTTAGTATAAAATAATATAATTTCCCCCTTTTTTGTATATGATATACAGTGAATTCAGAAAGTATTCATACCCCTTGACTTATTGCACATTTTGTTGTGTTACAGCTTAAATTAAAAATTGATTAATACCCCATAATGACAAAGTGAAAACATGTTTTTTGAAAAAATGTCATATTTATTGAAAATTAAATACAGAGATATCTCATTTCCATAAGTAATTTCACCCCCGAGTGAATACTTTGTAGAAGCACCTTTGGTGGCGATTACTGCTTTGTGCTTGAATCTGTACTTGAAATTCACTACTCGATTGAGGGACTTTAGCTTCAGGGACCTTGGGGTAGTCATAAAAAAATAATGTTAACCATTATTATTGAACATAGAATGAGTCCATGCAACTTATTATGCAATTTTTTCAAGCACATTTCTACTTCTGAACTTATTTAGGCCGGCCATAACAAAGGGGTTGAATACTTACTGACTCAAGAGATTTCAGCTTTTAATTCATTTTTTTTTTTTTACAAACAAAATTCCACTTTGAGATTATGGGGTACTGTGTGTAGGCCAGTGACAACAACACCTCTATATAATCCATTTAAAATTCAGATTGTAACAAAATGTGGAAAAAGTGACCGGGTGTGAATACTTTCTGATTGCACTGCAGCTCAGTATTTGTAGAATATACCGTCTTTTTAGGACCTGACTCTGCATGCTGTCGGAGTGGCTTTTATATATAGTTTTTAACTTTTATTTTTTTAGTTTACACTTTATATATTTTTATGAAACTCCATACTTGATTACAAACAATCAATTAACGTCTGTCTGTATGTTGCAATACTTTTTGTATACTTTGAGGCACTACACTATTACGGAAGAGTGTTCTAAAATCACATTTTGCCATGCCGTAGTCCTCTACCCTTCCAACAAAGGGGGATCCTCGGGTTCAGATCTTCCTTAGCTCCCCCTCAGACCGCAACGGTGTCTGAGACGTAAAAACAAAACATATTTTATTTATTTATTATATATATATTTTTAAACATGGCACTGACAGAGATGGTCGCCTCACTTCAGGTCCTTAGAAAACTATGCAGTTACTCGTTTCTTACACTGTTAGCCCAGAAAATCTCACGTGTTATTAAATACAGCTGGGAAGAACTTTTGGATATAAAAGCGATCTCAACTAACCATCATTACGACCAGGAATACGTCTTTCCCGAAGCAGATCCTTTGTTCGGACCTCCACCCTGGACATGTGATTTTATCCCAGAGGCCGACCCAAAACAACGCGGTCGCCGCAGGAGAGGCAGACGGAGCGACCTACTGGTCAGACTCAGAAGGCGAGCACACCATCCACCGCTTCCGAGCATATTACTCGCCAATGTCCAATCTCTAGATAACAAGGTGAACAAAATTAGAGCACGAGTTGACTTCCAGAGAGACATCAGAGATTGTAACATTCTATTTCACGGAAACATGGCTCACTCGGAATATGTTGAGTCAGTACAGCCACCAGGTTTCTCCACGCATCGCACCGACAGAAACAAACATCTCTTTGGTAAGAAGAAGGACGGGGGTGTATGCCTTATGATTAACAACTTTTGGTGTAATCACAACAACATACAGGAACTCAATTCCTTTGCTCACCTGACCTAGAATTCCTTACAATCAAATACCGACCGCATTAGAGAAGAGAATTCTCTTTGATTATAGTCACAGCCATGTATATCCCCCCCAAGCAGATACCTCGTTGGCCCTGAAAGAACATCCCTGGACTCTATGTAAACCGGAAACCATACATCCTGAGGCTACATTTATTGTAGCTGGGGATTTTAACAAAGCTAACCTGAGAACAAGTGTTCCTAAACTCTATTAGCAAATCAAATGTGCGACATAGCTGGTAGCATTCTGGACCATTGTTACTCTAACTTCCGCGATGCATACAAAGCCCTGCCTTTGGAAAATCTGACCATGACTCCGTTTTGTTGCTCCCAGCGTATAGACTGAAACTAAAACAGGAAGAGCTTGTGCTCAGGTCTGTACAACTCTGGTCTGACCAATCGGATTCCACGCTTCAAGATTGCTGGGATATGTTCTAGATAGCCTCAGACAATAACATTGATGTGTACGCTGATTCGGTAAGCGAGTTTATTAGCAAGTGTGTCGGAGATGTCGTACCCACTGTGACTATTAAAACCTTTCCTAACCAGAAACTGTGGATTGATGGCAACATTCGCGCAAAACTGAAAGTACGAACCACCGATTGTAATCATGGCAAGGCAACTGGAAACATGACCGAATACAATCAGTGCAGCTATTGCCTCCGCAAGGCAATCAAACAAGCAAAGCATCAGTATAGAGAGAAAGTAGAGCCGCAATTCAATGGCTCAAACATGAGACGTATGTGGCAGGGCCTACAGTCAATTATGGATTACAAAAAGAAAACCAGCCCCCTCGCGGACATCGACGTCTTGCTCCCAGATAAATTGAAAATCTTTTTTGCTCGCTTTGAGGACAATACAGTGCCACTGAAGCCTGTGGGTTCTCCATCTCCATGGCCAAAGTGAGTAAAACATTTAAACTTCCTCAGAGCATGCACAGACCAGCTGGCTGGAATGTTTACAGACATGTTTTTTAATTATTTTTTATTGCAGCTTTATTTAACCAGGTAGGCCAGTTGCGAACAAGTTCTCATTTACAACTGCGACCTGGACAAGATAAAGCAAACCAGTGCGACAAAAAACAACAACACAGAGTCACAAATGGGATAAGCAAAAGTACAGTCAATAACAATAGAAACATCTATATACAGTGTGTGCAAATGGAGTAAGGATGTAAGACAATAAATAGGCCATAGTAGCGAAGTGAACTGGAAGGAAAGGCGGCCCGAGAGGTGTTGGCTTTGGGGATGACCAGTGAGATACTGTATACCTGCTGGAGCGCGTGCTATGGGTGGGTGTTGTTATGGTGACCAGTGAGCTGAGATAAGGCGGAGCTTTACCTAGCAAAGACTTATAGATGACCTGGAGCCAGTGGGTCAGGTGACGAATATGTAGCAAAAGCCAGCCGACAAGAGTATACAGGTCGCAGTGGTGGGTGGTATAAAGGGCTTTGGTGACAAAACGGATGGCACTGTGATAGACTGCATCCAGTTTGCTGAGTAGAGAGTTGGAGGCTATTTTGTAAATGACATCCCCGAAGTCGAGGATCTTTAGAATAGTCATTTTTACGAGGGTATGTTTGGCAGCGTGAGTGAAGGAGGCTTTGTTACGAAATAGGAAGCCAATTCTAGATTTAATTTTAGATTAGAGATGCTTAATATGAGTCTGGAAGGAGAGTTTACAGTCTACACACCTAGGTATTTGTAGTTGTCCACATATTCTAAGTCAGAACCGTCCAGAATAGTGGTGCTAGTCGAGCGGGAAGGTGCGGGCAGCAATCGGTTGAAGAGCATGCATTTAGTTTTACTAGCTATTAAGAGCATTTTTTGGCCACGGAAGGAGTGTTGTATGGCATTGAAGCTCGTTTGGAGGTTTGTTAGCACAGTGTCCAAAGAAGGGCCAGATGTATACAGAATGGTGTCGTTTGCATAGAGGTGGATCAAGAAATCACCTGCAGCAAGAGCGACATCATTGATTTATACAGAGAAAAGGGTTGCCTCATAATTGAACCCTGTTGTACCTCCATAGAGACTGCCAGAGGTGTGGACACCAGACCCTCCGTTTTGGCACACTGAACTCTATCTGAGAAGTAGTTGGTGAACCAGGCAAGGCACTAATTTGAGAAACCAAGGCTGTTGAGTCTGTTGATAAGAATACAGTGATTGACAGAGGCGAAAGCCTTAGCCAGGTCGATGAAGACGGTTGCACAGTACTGTCTTTTATTTTTGGCGGTTTTGATATCGTTTAGGACCTTGAGCGTGGCTGAGGTGCACCCGTGACCAGCTCGGAAACCGGATTGCACAGCGGAGAAGGTACGGTGGGATTCGAAATGGTCAGTGATCTGTTAACTTGGCTTTCGAAGACTTTGGAAAGGCAGCGCAGGGCAGGATGGATATAGGGCTGTAACAGTTTTGGTCTAGAGTGTCACCCCCTTTGAAGAGGGAGATGACCGCGGCAGCTTTCCAATCTTTAGGAATCTCGGACGATACGAAAGAGAGGTTGAACAGACTAGTTACAGGGGTTGCAACAATTACGGGGGATCATTTTAGAAAGAGAGGGTCCAGATTGTCTAGCACAGCTGATTTGTACGGGTCCAGGTTTTGCAGCTCTATCAGAACATCTGCTATCTGGATTTGGGTGAAGGAGAAGCTGGGGTGGCTTGGACAAGTAGCTGCATGGGGTGCGGAGATGTTGGCCGGGGTTGGGGTAGCCACGAGGAAAGCATGGCCGGCCATAGAGAAATGCTTATTGAAATTCTCGATTATCATGGATTTTGTTAGGCGGAGCAGAACAGGGGACAGGAAACAGGGATGAATGAACCAAGAAATGTATTGTAACACAGGGAGAGATGAAGGGGAGATCCAGGGAAGCTCGGATGAGTTGTAGGCTGAGGTTGGAGTGAGCTGGGTTGGGACAGGGTAAACAGGTCCGGAGGGGAATTCAAGGGAGTGGTGTTGAGTTGAATCCAGAACAGGGTAGCAGGGTGGTGAGAGGTGGAACAGGAGACAGGAGCCAGACTCAGAGCGGCAAACTGCAGTAAGAGGAGAAACAGCGTCAGGCAAGGAAACAGGCACAGCAGGATACAAGATCTTAAATAATAATAAATAGCTAGAAGCATCACTGACTGAACAGAGATTACGATCTGGCAGAGTGGAAGTGGCAGGACTGAGTATTTGTAGAGGTCTTGATTATGGAACGGGTTGCAGCTGGTGGGGAACTGCTCTGGCTCCAGTACACCTGTATCCAACCACACAATCACAAAAGAGAGAGAGAGAGAGAGAGAGAGAGAGAGAGAGAGGGAACAGCTGCAGGTCAAGGAGACACCGGATGTCCACTAGGAGGTGTGGCAGGAACAGATGTGACACATTTATTGGTGGTGACAGTGTTTCCTAGCCTCAGTGCAGTGGGCAGCTGGAAGAAGGTGCTTTTTTTCTCCATGGACTTTACAGTGTCCCAGAACATTTTGGAGTTAGAGCTGCAGGATGCAAATTTCTGTTTGAAAAAGCTAGCCTTAGCTTTCCTAACTGACTGGGTGTATTGGTTCCTGATTTCCCTGAAAAGATGCATATCGCTGGGACTATTCGATGCTAGTGCAGTACGCCACAGAATGTTTTTTGTGCTGGTGGAGGGCAGTCAGGTCTGGAGTGAACCAAGGGCTATATCTGTTCTTAGTTCTACATTTTTTGAAAGGGGCATGCTTATTTAAGATGGTGAGGAAATTACTTTTAAAGAACAACCATGCATCCTCTACTGACAGGATGAGGTCAAAATCCTTCCAGGATACCCGGGTCAGGTTGATTAGAAAGGCCTATTCACAGAAGTGTTTTAGGGAACGTTTGACAGTGATGAGGGGTGGTTGTTTGACTGCGGTGACCCATAACGGATGCAGGCAATGAGGCAGTGAACGCTGAGATCCTGATTGAACAGCAGAGGTGTATTTGGAGGGCAAGTTGGTCAGGATAATATCTATGATGGTGCCCATGTTTACGGATTTTGGGTTGTACCTGGTTGGTTCCTTGATAATTTGTGTGAGATTGAGGGCATCTAGTTTAGATTGTAGGACGGCTGGGGTGTTAAGCATATCCCAGTTTAGGTCACCTAGAAGAAGATAGATGGGTGGCAATCAATTCACATATGGTGTCCAGGGCACAGCTGGGAGCTGAGAGGGGTCTATAACAGGCGGCAACAGTGAGAGACTTATTTCTGGAGAGATACATTTTTCAAATTAGAAGCTCGAACTGTTTGGGCATATACCTGGAAAATATGACAGAACTTTGCAGACTATCTCTGCAGTAGATTGCAACTCCTCCTCCTTTGGCAGTTCTATCTTGATGGAAAATGTTGCGTTGGGGTTGGAAATCTCCAAATTGTTGGTGGCCTTCCTAAACCAGGATTCAGACACGGCAAGGACATCAGGGTTGACGGAGTGTGCTAAAGCAGTGAGTAAAACAAACTCAGGGAGGAAGCTTCTGATGTTAACATGCATGAAACCAAGGCTTTTACGGTTACAGAAGTCAACAAATGAGAGCGCCTGGGGACACACAGGGCCTGGGTTAACCTCCACATCACCCGAGGAACAGAGGAGGAGTAGGATGAGGGTACGGCTAAAGGCTATCAAAACTGGTCGTCTAGTGCTTGGGGACAGAGAATAAAAGGAGCAGATTTCTGGGCATGGTAGAATAGATTCAGGGCATAATGTACAGACAAGGGTATGGTAGGGTGCGGGTACAGTGGAGGTAAGCCCAGGCATTGAGTGACGATGAGAGAGGTTGCATCTCTGGAGGCACTAGTTATGCTAGGTGAGGTCACCGCATGTGTGGGAGGTGGGACAAAAGAGGTATCTGAGGCATGTTGAGTGGGGCTAGGGGCTCCGCAGTAAAATAAAACAATGATAACTACCCTAAACAACAGTATAAAAGGCATATTGACAATAGAGAGAGACATAAAGTGATGCATAAAGCAATCACAGATGTTGATTGGGAGAGCTAGCTAAGACAACAACGGGGTAAGACAACAACAGCTAATCAGCTAAGACAACATCAACAGGTAAAATAGCGATGAATGTGCAGAGAGGGTCAGTTAACTACACACAGTGCCTGAGTTCGAGGCTGGGGCCGACAGATAAACAAAATAAACAAAATGGAGTACCGTGATTAATGAACAGTCCAGCAGGCATCAGCTATGTAGCTAGGTGATCATAGCTAGGTGAACAACAATACATGAAACAGGGAAGCCGTTAGGTAGTCGTTACTACGCTAGCAAGCGGGAGACACGGCATACATAAAGATAGCAGGCCGGGGTAGCAGAAGCGTCTTCACCGACGTCCGGCGAAGGCCAGTTGAGGGCACAACGCACTCTTTACTGTCTAAAACAGCCGACCAATCAGCCTGCTACCAACCCGGAGTAAACTTTTGGGAAAAATGGTATTTGACCAGATGTAATACTTACTTGACAGTAAACAATTGATCAACAGACTTTCAGCACGCTTATGGGGAAGGGCACTCAACATGTACGGCAGTTACACAAATGACTGATGATTGTCTTAAATAAATTAATAATAAGAAGATAGTTGGAGCTGTTTTGTTAGACTTCAGTACACCTGATGACATTATCAATGATAATCTGCTGCTGGAAAAACCCATGTGTTATGGCTTTACATTCCCTGCTATAGCGTGGATCGAGTGTGACCAGAGGGTGTGTTTTAGTGCCAGCACACGTAAAGCCTCTCCAACATAATCCAGGTAGAGTCGGGCATTCCCCAGGGCAGCTGTCTATGCCTGTTACTTTTTTCAATCTTTACTAATGACCTGCCACTGGCACTGAGTTAAGCCTATGTATCTCTGTATGCTGATGACTCAACGTTATACACATCAGCTACTACAGCACGTGAAATCACTGAAACACTTAACAAAGAGCTGCAGTCAGTTCAGAATGGGTGGCAAGTAATAAGCTAGTCCTAAATATAATAAAATACAAAAGAGCTAACATCAATGACATGCATGGCAATGTCTCCTGGCTCAAAGTAGAGGAGAGATTGACTGCATCATAACTAGTCTTTTTGAGAGCTATTGACGACATGTAATGAGCTGTCTGTTTAAATGGCTAACACACAGCTCAGTCACCTATGCATACCCTACAAGACATGCCACCAGTGGTCTCTTCACAGTCCCCAAGTCCAAAATGAACTCACAGTGCTACACAGAGCCATGACTACAAGGAACTGTATTCCACATCAAGTAACTGATGCAAGCAGTAAAGATTTTAAAAAACTGATACTACACCTTATGGAACAATGCGGACTGTGAGGAAACACATAGACACAGGAACACACCCATGCATACACACACACACCAGCACACGCACTCTACACACACGTATCTATGGTGGTATTAAAAGTGTTGTATTTTAAATATGTAGTGGTGTAATAATGTAATATGTACTGTTTTATTTTATTGTATTTTTTTGCCTAGTTTGGACCCCAGGAAGAGTAGCTGCTGCTCTGGCAACAGATAATAGGGATCCTTAATAAATACAAATATAAACATTGTCTTGGCTTCCCATTCCCCACTTTGGAGTGGGTCCTGTTATCCTGCAGTTTCCAGTGTGCTCCTGAATTAGAGTCTTGGCTCCTGTGTAGCTCTAGGAGAGGCTTGGGCTGGCGCTGATCCGCCCCTGGAGAGGGGGCTTGGTCTGGGGAGACTGCCTGCTGTGGCCCTGCCTGTCCTTCCTGGTCCTACTCAGCGACAGGGTAGCCTAGTGGTTAGAGCGTTGGACTAGTAACCGGAAGGTTGCAAGTTCAAACCCCCGAGCTGACAAGGTACAAATCTGTCGTTCTGCCCCTGAACAGGCAGTTAATCCACTGTTCCTAGGCCGTCATTGAAAATAAGAATTTGTTCTTAACTGACTTGCCTAGTGAAATAAAGGTTAAAAAAAATAAAAAAAATCCATTGACTTGGGGATTGTGAATGGGCAGGGCCCTGAGCCTCTCTGACAGATAGGAATATAAAGCATCGGACACATCAGAGCTCTGATTCACTGCAGCCCCCTGTCCTGAAGGCCCTCCTAGTTACAGAAAGATGGCACTTGTAGGTTTTGTCATCTTACCGTATGACTACATACTTCCCAAACATACAAATACCTCTGCTACCACACACTGTGTTTTTATACATAATAGGACATTTAAAAACACAATACATTTACATTGCCACAAAAGTGAAACTATTGCTTTGCTATTCCAGATAGCAGGAGGAGAACACAATATCCGTAAAGTCATTTAGCTGTTCTTTCATCCCAGGAATTAACCTGCAACCAGCGCCCTGCTTTCCTCTGCATTTTTGTTCAGTTCGCCTGGTTGTTGTTGTGCCTCATTTGCATGCGGCATTTGACCCAAGCCATAATCTACAGTGACTCTTCGATAAGCCCCTGGCACATTGGGGAGATGTCCTAAGCTGTGACAAAAGACAAGACGAGCTAGAACAAACTGAAGGTCACTGGGGACAACCTTCTGATGACTAAAAATGTTCATTTTTTTGTGTATTGAAATTCCCCTTCTCTGATATAGACTAATTCTAAACCATCTGCAGAGGGTTCGATACCTACCAAGTATCTTCCTGGGCTCAGCTAACAGTCAGGTTATTTATTGAGAAAACATGTTTTAGGTTTTATCAACTGGGAGACAGATGGTAACATATTCACCAGAGAGTTATCCAAACAATAGCAATATTTTTACACATATAGAAGAAGCTAGTCTAGGGCAGGGGTGTCAAACATGCGGCCGGGGGCTATTTTTGGCCCAGGAATTGATTTTATGTGGACCCTACTTATGCTCCAAACATTAATCAAGTGCTTCAAACAGGGACAATATTTGAGTATACCTTCCCATGTAGTAAGAGCTGATCTGAGGCAACCAATTTCCAGTGGGGTGGGGGATGGGTAGATTCCATTCCTCCCTCATATCTGGAGGATGCATAATCTTCAAAAAGTGGAGGATTCGTTAAAAAGGACCTTTGCATATTCTTAAGGCCCGTGTGTTAACTTCCCATGAGTTGTAGTGGATGACTGGGTTACCTACTTGGCATGGCTGCTATATGTGTCACGCCTTGGTCTTAGTATTTTGTGTTTTAGTTTATTAGTTAGTCAGACCAGGGTGTGACATGGGTTTATTATGTATTGTGGTTTCATATTGGGTTTTGTAGTAGTTGGGATTGTAGCTGATTTAGGGGTGTGTGTGTTTAATAGGTTTGGCTGCCTGAGGCGGTTCTCAATCAGAGTCAGGTGATTCTCGTTGTCGCTGATTGGGAACCGTATTTAGGTAGCCTGGTTTTCGCTTTGTATTTCGTGGGTGATTGTTCCTGTCTCTGTGTAGTGTGCACCAGTCAGGCTGTAATTGGTTTCACGTTCTGTTTGTTATTTGTGTTTATTAGTTATTCGTGTATAGTTCGTTCGTTTGTCTTCACTAAATAAACATGAGTAACTTACACGCTGCATTTCGGTCCGACTCTCTTTCAACAAAAGAAGAACGCCGTTACAATAAGCCTCTGATACCTTTGTGCTGAAGAATACATTGGCTGCCTCTGAGCCCTGGAGCCTAAAGTAACCACAGCATGCTGTATCTGCTGCATCATGATAATATCTGATCAAACAGGTTTCAGACGTTCCCCTGAGCCTCCACTGATTTCCAAAGCCAGACACCACTGTGCTGAGTAAATGCACATCGATACAGCATTAGCACAGATTCAGTGAAGGTGCTGTAATCAGCTAAGATTCTCAGGTTTTAATACATTTTTTATAAACAAGTTTATTTCAGCTTGGTTCTTATTGAGATTGGAAGCAAAGGTCGATGTATGCAGAGGCTTAGCATGCTTGAAATGATCTCAGCCCCTCTGCTGGAAAAATCCAAGAGCACAACATCTTCTGATTACATTGATATGTAGACTCATGCATCTGTAAAGATGAGTTATTCATTAATGTATTTTTGCTCAGTCAGACGGAAGTCAGTGGCAAACACAACACAAGCCTAGAGGAAGAATAGGAATCAACACAACAACAAAAAAGAGCCCACATCAGAAATCTGGTGACCCGACCAGAAATCTTAGTAGCCATCTTGGAAATGTCCCAAAAATGAAATGGTTAGGTGGTAATAATACATCAAATCAATTCAAACTTTATTTGTCTCTTGCACCGAATACAACAAGTGTAGACTTTACCGTGAAACGCTTACTTAAAAGCCCTTAACCAACAGTGCAGTTCAAGAAGAGTTCAGAAAAGATTTACCAAGTAGACTAAAATAAAATGTAGAATAAAAAGTAATATAAGTATAACAATAATGAGGCTATATACAGTGGTACCGGTACTGAGTCAGTGTGTGGGGGTACAGGTTAGTTGAGGTCATTTGTACATGTAGGTGAGGGTGAAGTGACTATGCATAGATAATAAACAGCTAGTAGCAGCAGTGTACAAAAAGGGAGGGGGGTGGGGCTCAATGTAAATTGTCCGCTGGCGATTTTATTAATTGTTCAGAAGTCTTATGGCTTGGGGGTAGAAGCTGTTGACAAGCATTTTGGTTCTAGGCTTGGCGCTTCGGTACCGCTTGCCATGCAGTAGCAGAGAAAACAGTATATAACTTGGGTGACCGGAGTCTCCGACAATTTATGGGCTTTCATCTGACACCGCCTATTGTATAGGTCCTGGATGGCAGGAAGCTTGGCCCCAGTGAAGTCCTGGGCCGTTTGCACTACCCTCTGTGGCGCCTTACGGTTAGATGCCGAGCAGTTGCCATACCAGGCGGTGATGCAACCGGTCAGGATGCTCTTGATGGTACAGCTATAGCACCTTTTGAGGATCTGGTGACCCATGCCAAATCTTTTCAGTCTCCTAAGGGGCAAAAGGTTTTGTTGTGCCCTCTTCACGACTGTCTTGGTATGTTTGGACCATGATAGTTTGTTGGTGGTGTGGACACCAAGGAACTTGAAACTCTCGGCCCACTCCATTACAGCCCCGCCGATGTTAATGTGGGCCTGTTTGGCCCGCCTTCTCATGTAGTCCACGATTAGCTTCTTTGTCTTGCTCACATTGAGGGAGAGGTTGTTGTCCTGGCACCACACTGCAAGTTTTCTGACCTCCTCCCTATAGGCCGTCTCATCATTGTCAGTGATCAGGCCTACCACTGTTGTGTCGTCAGCAAACTTCATGATGGTGTTGGAGTCATGTTTGGCCTGAAGTCGTGGGTGAAAAGGTAATACAGGACAGGGACTAAGTACACCCCCCTGAGGGGCCCCGGTGTAAGGATCAGTGTGGAAGATGTGTTGTTTCCTTCCCATACCACCTGGGGGCGGCCCGTCAGGAAGTCCAGGATCCAGTTGCAGAGGGAGGTATTTAGTCCCAGAGTCCTTAGCTTAGTGATGAGCTTTGTGGGTTGTATGGTGTTGAACGCTGAGCTGTATTCAATGAAAAGCATTCTCACATAGGTGTTCCTTTTGTTCAGGTGAGAAAGGGCAGTGTGGAGTGCGATTGAGATTGCATCATCTGTGGATCTGTTGGGGCGGTATGCAAATTGGAGTGGGTCTAGGGTTTCTTGGGAGGATGCTGCTGATGTGAGTCATGACCTGCCTTTCAAAGCACTTCATGGCTGCCGACATGAGTGCAACGGGGCGGTAATCATTTAGACAGGTTACCTTCGCTTCCTTGGGCACAGGGACTATGGTGGTCTTCTTGAAACATGTAGGTAATACAGACTCGGTCAGGGAGAGGTTGAAAATGTCAGTGAAGACACTGGACAGTTGGTCCGCGCATGCTTTGAGTACACGTCCTGGAAATTAGTCTGGCCAAGCTGCTTTGTGAATGCTGACCTGTTTAAAGGTTTTGTTCACATTGGCTACCGAGAGGGTTATCACACAGTCATCCACAATAGCTGGTGCTCTCGTGCATGCTTCAGTGTTGCTTACTTCAAAGCCAGCATAAAAGGCATTTAGCTCGTCTGGTATGCTCGCATCACTGGGCAGCTCACGTCTGGGTTTCCCTTTGTAATCCGTAATAGTTTTCAGGCCCTGCCACATCTGACGAGCGTAAGAGCCGGTGTAGTAGGATTCAATCTTAATCCTGTATTGATGCTTTGCCTGTTTGATGGTTCGTCTGAGGGCATAGAGGGATTTCTTATAAGAAAGCCTTTAGCTCGATGCGGATGTTGCCTGAAATCCATGGCTTCTGGTTGGGATATGTACGTACAGTCACTGTGGGGACGACGTACTGATGAAGCCGATGACTGAGGTGGTGTACTCCTCAATGCCATTAGATGAATCCTGGAAGATATTCCAGTCTGTGGTAGCAAAACAGTCCTGTAGTGTAGCATCCGCGTCATCTGACCACTTCCGTATTGATATGTTCAAGAACAGAGGCTGCTTCTGATTTGTGTATGCTGTACTGTAAAAGGAAAGCCTCATAATTATCAGTCTTTTGATCCGAGCAGCAGAATGATTTTTCCTCTTCTAAGTGTGCTATGAGGATTAATCATAGTGGCCTGTGTGAGATTCTAAACCCCAGCGTTCTGTCATCCTTTCATAAAAGCATCATGGATCACCAGTTTGCTCATACAGTGTCCTCTCCTGCGGCCACACTCCTAGCACTTTTTTATATTTTAAAATAGTCTCACCACCGAATGTGCCAAGAAATGCTAAACACCAACCCCCAGAAATGTACCCCTTCTTACCTTTCCTTTTCTAACATCCTTGTCTCAATCCCTTGAAGTCCAAGCAGAGGACACATACACCATTTTTTTTTGTCTGGAGGAATGTCCGATGGGGTCCTACGGTCCCCAGTGTGGTATTTTTTATGTGGAGGTATAAGTCATATCTGTCACATGTGTACAGTGCCTTCGGGACGTATTCAGACCCCTTGACTTTTTCCACAATGGTTGTTTTCCCTCATCAATCTACACACAATACCCCATAATGACAAAGCAAAAACAGGTTTTTAGAAATGTTTGCTAATTTGTAGACATTTTTGCTAATTTCTTAAAACATAAAAACTGAAATATCACATTTACATAAGAATTCAGATCCTTTACTCAGTACTTTGTTGAAGCACATTTGGCAGCGCTTACAGCCTCGAATCTTCTTGGGTATGATGCTACAAGCTTGGCTCACCTGTATTTGGGGAGTTTCTCCCATTCTTCACTGCAGATCCTCTCAAGTTCTGTCAGGTTGGATGGGGAGCATTGTTGCACAGCTATTTTCAGGTCTCTCCAGAGATGTTCAATCCAGTTCAAGTCTGGGCTCTGGCTGGGCCACTCAAGGACATTCAGAGACTTGTCCCGAAGCCACTCCTGAGTTGTCTTGGCTGTGGGCTTCAGGTTGTTGTCCTGTTGGAAGGTGAACCTTCGCCCCAGTCTGAGGCCTCGATCCTGACTAGTCTCCCAGGCTCTGCCACTGAAAAACATTCCCACAGCATGATGCTGCCACCACCATACTTCACTGTTGGGATAGTGTCAGAATTCCTCCAAACGTGACTCTTGGAATTCCGGCCTATGAGTTCAATCTTGGTTTCATCAGACCAGATAATCTTGTTTCTCATGGTCTGAGTCTTTAAGTGCCCTTTGGCAAACTCCAAGTGGGCTGTCATGTGCCTTTTACTGATGAGTGGCTTCCGTCTGGCCACTCTACCATAAAGGCCTGATTGGTGGAGGGTCTGAATACTTATGTAAATAAGGTATTTCTGTTTTATTTGTAATACATGTGCTACAATTTCTAAAAACCTGTTTTTACTTTATCATGATGGGGTATTCTGTGTCGATTGCTGAGAGAATTATTTTTTTATAATAAGGCTGTAACGTAATAAAATGTGGAAAAAGTCAAGGGGTCTAAATACTTTCTGAAGCCACTTTTCTATCAATGCAGGTTGCTGAGGGGAGAGTGACTCATACAAATGGCTGGAATGGAGTGAATGGAATGGCTTCAAACACATGAAAACCAAAGAAAAACATGTGTTTGATACCATTCCGTTGACTCCATCCCAGCCATTATTATGAGACGTCCTCCCCTCAGCACCCTCCACTGGTATGTATGGTAAAATATATGCTGTATTAACAGTCAATGTATGTACATTTATGGGTCTCTATATGGAGAAAGACTTGTATTTCCAATGAAAATTGTGTTATATTTATCACAATTTGATGCTGCAATGCTAAATTTTGATTTCGGAACAGAAGAATAACTGTGTTCTGCTAGATTGCTTCCAACTAATCAAGAGCTTCCTTCTTGTGTCCTCCCCAGCTGAGAACGATGATCCATTGTCTTTGTGGACATAAGACATCAGCTTCAGTGGCCTCAGCGGTGACTGGTTTTCATGGGTAATGATGCTAAATTACACTACTGGGAATAGGGAGGCTTCTAAGCCATTCATCATCGGCAAGTTTATATGTACTGTCATTATGGGCATCATTCAACCCCCAATTTGATATGAAGTTACACACACACACACACACGCACGTACACACACAAGCACGCACGCCCACACACACACACAATTTGCCACAAGTTACTAGAGGGTATGTCTCATTGTTTGCGAGTCATTGTTGTGGTGTCAGCTGGTGCAGTCTCGTTTATCACACTGGAAGCTAATGGATGCAGCAACTGCAGGAGGTTGGGGAGAATGGAGGAAGACACACACACAGCTGTAAAAGGTTGGAGAGATGAGGCGGGTCAGCACGCCAGGCCCCGGGGCCAGAGCTGTTTTCTGGTGATGTTATTCTAGCCTGCTGAGGCTTCGCTATCAGACTGTGTTTCTGAAACACTACTGTACATCACAAGGGAAGGTTTCAGACATTTTGCTCTCATTGTCTTTTCATGGTTGTTCTAAATTCTCCAAAGGCCAAATGTTTTGGTTAGAAATGATTTATTGTAGTGAAAACATTGGCCTGGGCTACTGTTACCTTTGGCAGGATTTCTTTCCCCGGTATACTGAACAATGGATTTATATTGCATTTTTAGTCTCCCACCTGGTTCTATAGTACACCTCCAAGGTAATAGTAATTAACAATTGCCTTCATATGCTTTTCTGTTCTTGCTATATATTTGCTACAAATCCTTACATATTTTTTTCTAGATAGCATTTTCTTAAATGTGTAAATCTATTAATTACAAATATCATGACAAATATCTAGTCTATATTTTAAGAGATTCAAAACACTTGCCAATTACTACTCAGAGGCTTGATGCAGACTGAGCATACAAAACATTAGGAACACCTTGCTAATATTGAGTTCAACCACCTTTTTCCCTCAGAACAGCCTGAATTCGTCGGAGCTTGGACAATGTGTTGAAAGTGTTCCACACGGATGCTGGCACATTTCGACTCCAATGCTTCCCATAGTTGTATTAAGTTGGCTAGATGTCCTTTGGGTGGTGGACCTTTCTTGATACACATGGGAAACTATTGAGCGTGAAAAACCCAGCAGTGTTGCAGTTCTGACACGCTCAAACCATAACCCGTTCAACCCGTTCAAGGGCACTAATATTTTTTTTGTTTTTTTTTGTTTAGTATTTGAGAGGTCTATTATGGTGACCTAATTTCACCACATCAAAAGCTACTGTACAGCAAACACTACATTTTGCTTGAGCACAGTAATTAACAAATGCAGGACAGTTATTCATATTTTCTATAATTCTTTATTTTTTCAGCTTTTTTCTTTTTTTATAACATGACAATCGTGCTTTATCATATGACACCATTTAAATACATATCATGTTTATATTTTGTTGTACATTAGGCAGTGAGACTGTTAAAAATATACAAAACAATATTATTTTTTACTAGACATAGTTTCTATTTTTAATATAATCGTCAATGTCTTCATTGTCATCATCATTTTGTATATTTCTGTAAGATATGTGCTTTAGTTTCTGTGAAAATATTATTGCAGAAAACAGCAACTCCTTTCGAATTTTTTCAACATTTAGACAATAACTTCCAATGTATTACAAACATTCACAGTTACATGTTTTACACAGTACAGTTTAACAACAAGGTTCCAGAGAAAACTGTGGTAGAGAAACTTTATACAAAAGTGACAGGACATGAACTGTAGCCATTTCACATTTTCACTTTTAGTTGTTTTGCTTTTCAAAGTAAACTTGTTTTGTTGGACCAAATGCTTTTCACTATAGCTGCCATAGAAGCAAACTTGCATTGTCTTAACATGCCATGGCAAAAGTTAAAGCTTTGTGCTTTTCACTAGTAAAGCAAAGACAACGAAAAGACAATTAGAAACAGACCACTCTTCTACTGGCCTGCACCTATACATCTACATATGTATTGCTGAATACATACTGATCAAACTATAATTGATCATTACACATAAGAGTGAACTAAAAAGGACTATCTTTAAACATAGAGTTGGTCCAATATTGTTTTCTAGCATACAAAGTGATTTTCTGGAGATCAGCCGAGTCATGCAAAAAGACTATGGCTTGGCATAAATTGGTTGATAACTGGCTTAAAGCCTTCTCTGTTCTCGTTTTGGATCTGTCAGGAGAAATTTTGGAATTTTATCTGATGTACTGAGGAAAGCATGCAAAAAAGTAAACAGGATTGACTGTCAGCATTAAGGGATAGTCAATGTTTGTAAATCACTTTTCTATACCCTGTGCTTTTGCATTTTATGTACGTTTTTGATACCCTGTGCTTCGCAAACTGAACACTGCATGGCATAGATAGTTCTTGCTTTCGTCTGCCTACAATTTTGGTCCTCGGTCACAACACTGATAGTAGAAAACATCCTAAAAATAATTCAAAAAATGTTTCAATCACATAAAAGTAAAAAAAAATACAAAAAATGGTGATAAAATAACAGTCTCTCTCACACAGAAAATATTTTGCAACATTAATACTGGATAAATCCAGGGTTCATAGACTTTAAACTTCTTATTGGCATTGTGCTTCTTCATCAGAGTTCCCTCATTGCCATGTGGCCTGTCATCAGCCCCACAGAGTGCAAGTAAGGCTTAGTAAACAACCACAATAATTTGACCCCGACCATTTTGTTCACCAAAACTTCATCTCTACTATAATCACACTGTATTTACTTGGTTCATGAAGATATTCAACAAATTGCTATTCTACATTTTCAATCGTTTTTTTTCTCTCACAGTATTACACAGTATGCTTACATATTTCTTTTACCCAGATTACAGTAGATTTTGTGAACACTAACAGTCTTTGATTTTTGTATTTGTAATGAATACCAATAAAAAAACATCAGTGTGTTGCCTTTACAAATGCAGAAAAATGAAACATGATTTTTAAATCCGGTTTGATCAGATATTGCCCATGGAGGTAGGTGAATCAATTAAAATCTTGGAAGTCCTTGGTAATGTTCGACGTTGACTGCACTTTCTCCATGAGGGTTCTACCTTGTCTAGACATTGGCCTCTGCGTTGGTTAGGTTGGTAAGGTTGGTTGAGTTGGTTGAGCTCGCTATATTGAGTGGTGGGATGGCTGGCTCAGTTGGTGCTGCGCTAACTGGATTGGGTGGTGGGCTGGTAGGGCTGGTTGGGTTGGCTGGAGTGATAGGGACGGTAGGGACGGTTGGGACGGTCAGACTGGTTGGGTTCACAGGGCTAGCCAGAGTAACTGGAATGGCTGGAGGTGTTGGGCTGGCCGGGGCTGCAGCAACCGGGCTTGTAGCAGTTGGGTTGGCAGGACTAGCTGGGTTGCCAGAACTAGCCTGGTTGCCAGAACTAGCTGGGTTGCCAGGGCTTGCTGTGTTGGCAGGGCTAACTGGGTTGGCCAGGTTAACTGGGTTGGCCGGGTTAGAAGGACTAGCTATGTTGGTCTCTGCAACCACTGCCTCAGGCCCATTCTCCTGTGGCCGTCGAACCACTGCAGGCGGCTGAAACATTATCTGCAGGCGCTGAGAAAAATTCACAACAAAACAGTTCATTAGGTAACACAATGAGTGCAACTCTAACATGTCCAGAGAGGAGAACCTGACTGAAATTATATTTTTACTAGTTCTTAAACATGTTTGTTTTTTATCATTAAGGTTACATATCAATCATCACCAAATTGAATTGATTCTCTTGCACGGGAGAACTATATCCATAATCATTATCGTGTCACTTACCTCTTTCCAGGTGCCCTTGAGTCCGAGATACATGTAGACCATGTAACCAGGAATGAGGACCATGGAGGACAGAGCCATGAGCCAGCCCACTCCCTGGCCCCAGGCGGGGAACACGTAGTTGTTCAAGGTGAGAGGAACCATTTGGACTGCACTGAACAGGAACACCCCCTGTGGGAGACATGGTATGATCCTTATTAATCCCGACACCACAGCTTCTTAGGCACTTTCTGTCTCTGTCTCAGAATTGCTTGAGGCAGGTCAGTGACTGATTGATTTATTTTATTTGACAGTAAAAAATAATAGATATATACACACAGTACAAAGCTGCTTTTTTTAACGTGACCAGGATTGCACAATACAGTTGTCCGTTATTTCCATTGTGGTCCCTATTATCATTATTGATGTTATTGGTTATTTTCATTTTTCATGTCATGATGTTGTATTGGATGTGTATGGTTGTGCTACTTACAGCCACAATGAGAGGAGTGAAACAGACCCAGCACAGCTTCCACCATATACAGGGCTTGTAGCCAATCATCTCCTGGATGTTGTCATAGAACTTGTTCACACCTGTGAGACAAATGAATGCATGATCAAAGTATTCAAATTCAATTTCTTCCAATTTACCGCTAGTCTGCCGTGAATTGTGATGAGGAAGGAGAGTTGGTGTAGTGTAGGACACGTTAGCAGAGTTGAAGTACCAGGGGTTGAAGCTGGACTGGTGTCTTTGGACAGGTGTGAGGTTATTCTATCATTCAACTGTACCTAGACTATCTAGTTCATTCAATGTTCATCCCCTCACTTTAGGAACAGAGAGAAAACGCTTTAATTTATTTTTCACAAATCTTACCTGAGGATATATCACTGTAACAGGTAATTTTGTCATGTTGAAATAGGGTGTTTCTGATGTATACTATTCACTGCAATAATGTAGCTACTGTGTGTATCTGATGTTGCCTAGAGACTCTACCTACCGTAGAACCAGGATATGGAGATGCACTCAAAGAAGACCAGGAAGAGGAGACACATCCCACTGGCAGAGTAGTAGTCAAAGAGCTTGAACACGTACAGGCCTCCCTAGTGACACAACACAGATGGATGAGTCACAGTACCAAAGAACGCAGTGGTCTGTGGTCTCTACATTATATCAGTGTCCTTATCTCAGATGGAAAAATGAGTGTTGGGATCCGATTTCAACAGCAGTTGTAATTAAACAAACAGAATGGTCTAAACAAATCTTTATTTTCTATAAATTAAACAGCAATAGTGTTATCCAATGTAATTCACATTTTTTATCAACTACTGTATCATTGAGCTTGGAGGTTTAACTGGTTGGTCGATGGCATTAGTGGAATTGACACAGTGATGAGAGAGAGAAAGAGAGAATGGGTTAGAGAGAGAGACAAATAGAGAGAGAGAGAGAGAGAGAGAGAGAGAGAGAGAGAGAGAGAGAGAGAGAGAGAGAGAGAGAGAGAGAGAGAGAGAGAGAGAGAGAGAGAGAGATATGCGGTGTGCTGTACCGTACCTGTGTGATGTTGGACAGGCCGATCAGGTAGGAGACCAGGCAGACAGCAGCGATGAAGAGCTCTCTCCTGCCCCTCAGTGCCCTGGGAAACTCATCCACCAGAGCTGTTATAAAGCCCTCCACTGTGCAGAACTACAAACACACACACAAAATGGGGGACACTCAGCTAAAAAGGAGAGATATTTACAGTACTTTCCTTAGTATCTATGTAAGGCATCACTTCATGTTTCATCTATAATTGATAATCTTGTTCCTATTTGTACATTTTTTTCACAATAAATACATTTTTATCAACTGCATAATTTGTTAAATTGTTAATTATTTATTTTTTAACTAAAAAAGAACCTAAAAAGTGCACCGGTAATTGGAAATTACAGGGACATGGATCCCTAGAAGGATAGTATCACTGTTGTACATTCATTTTACTGATTGGGCAAATAAACATTTGTTTATTTATAACATGGTGGTCCATGTATGGTATGATAACCATGTAACCAAGATGACGGATATTCATGGATTATATTGAATTAATTCAGATCATGGAAAGCATACATTGTAATAACCAACATATTATCCTGAATTAACTATATAAATGGTGGAAAAAAAAATATACATTTAATTTTGTAAATATATACATGGACCACCATGTTATATATATACAGTGTTATATATATATATATATACAGTGCATCTCCCCCACTTGGCATTCTCTCAACCAGCTTCATGAGGTAGTCATTGAGAGAATGCCAAGAGTGTGCAAAGCTGTCATCAAGGGTAGCTATTTGAAGAATCTGAAATATAAAATATATTTTGATTTGTATAACACTTTTTTTGTCACTACATGATTCCACATGTGTTATTTCATAGTCTTCACTATTATTCTAGAATGTAGAAAATAGTAGAAATAAAGAAATCCCTTCAATCAGGTTCAAGTCAGGCTCTGGCTGTACCACTCAAGGACATTCAGAGACTTGTCCTGAAGCCACTCCTGCAATGTCTTGTCTGTGTGCTTAGAGTTGCTGTCCTGTTAGAAGGTGAACCTTCGCCCCAGTCTGAGGTTCTGAGTGCCCTGGAGTAGGTTTTCCTCAAGGATCTCTCTGTACTTTCCTATGTTCATCTTTCCCTCGAACCTGACTAGTCTCCCAGTCCTTGCCACTGAGAAATATCCCCACAGCATTATGCTGCCACCACCATGTTTCACTGTAGGGATGGTATTGGCCAGGTGATGAGCGGATTCTGGTTTCCTCCAGATGTGACGCTTGGCATTCAGTCCAAAGAGTTCAATCTTGGTTTCATCAGACCGGGGAGAATCTTGTTTCTCATATCTAAGAGAGTCCTTTAGGTACCTTTTGGCAAACTCTAAGTGGGTTGTCATGTTCCTTTTTCTGAGGAGGCTTCCGTCTCGCCACTCTACCATAAAGCCTGATTGGTGGAGTGCTGAAGAGATAGTTGTCCTTCTGGAAGGTTCTCCCATCTCCAAAGAGGAACTCTGTAGCTCTGTCAGAGTGGCCATCAGGTTCTTGGTCACCTCCCTGACCAAGGCCCTTCTCCCCCGATTGCTCAGTTTGGCCAGCTCTAGGAAGAGTCCTGGTGGTTCCAAACTTCTTCCATTTAAGAATGATGGAGGCCACTGTGTTCTTGGGGACCTTCAGCGCTGCAGAAATGTTTTGGTACCCTTCCCCAGATTTGTGCCTCGATTTAATTCTGTCATCGGAGCTCTACAAACAATTCCTTAAACCTCATGGCTTGGTTTTTGCTCTGACTTGCTTTGGGATCTTATATAGACATGTGTGTGCCTTCCCAAATCATGTCCAATCAATTGAATTTACCACACGTGGACTCTAATCAAGTTGCAGAAACATGTCTAGGATGATCAATGGAAATAGAATGCACCTGAGCTCAATTTCGAGTCTCATAGCAAAGGGTCTGAATATTTATGTAAATTAAGTATTTCTGATTTTTATTTTGAATTAATTTGCAAAAAATAATTAAAAACCTGTTTTCACTTTGCCCTTGTGGGGCAAAATGTAACAAAGTGTGGATAAAGTCAAGAGGTCTGAGTACATCTTTTAATTTCACCTTGATTTAACTTGGCAAGTCAGCTAAGAACAAATTCTTGTTTACATTGATGGCCTACCTGCCTTTTTCAGGGGCAGAATGACAGATTTTTACCTTGTCAGATCAGGGATTCGATCTAGCAACCTTTCGGTTACTGGCCCAACGCGCTAACCACTAGACTACCTGCCGCCCCATGACCAAAAGCATGTGTACACCTGCTGAACATCTCACTCCAAAATCATGGGCATTAATATGGAGTTGGTTCCCCCTTTGCTGCTATAACAGCCTCCAATCTTCTGGGAAGGCATTCCGCTAAATGTTGGAACATTGCTGCATGGATTTGCTTCCATTCAGCCACAAGAGCAATTTAAGGTCGGGCACTGATGTTGGGTGATTAGGCATGGTTCACAGTCGGCATTCCAATTCATCCCAAAAGTGTTCGATGGAGCTCTGTGCTGGGCAGTCAAGTTCTTCCACACCGATCTCTAAAAAACTTTTCTGTATTGACATCACTTTGTGCACAAGGGCATTCCCATACTGAAACAGGAAAGAGCCTTCCCCAAACCTTTGCCACAAAGTTGGAAGCACACAATCGTCTATAATGTCATTGTATGCTGTAGAGTTAAGATTTCCCTTCACTGGAACTGAGGGGCCTAGCCTGAACCATGAAAAACAGTCCCAGACCATTATTCCTCCTCCACCAAACTTTACAGTTGGCACTATGCATTCGGGCAGGTAGTGTTCTGGCATCTGCCAAACCCAGATTAATCCATCAGACTGCAAGATGGTGAAGCATGATTCATCACTCCAGAAAACAAGTTTCCACTGCTCCAGAGTTCAATGGTGGTGAGCTTTACACCACTCCAGCCGACGCTTGGCATTGCGCATGATCTTAGGCTTGTGTGCAGCTGCTCGGCCATTGACACCCATTTCATGAAGCTCCTGGCAAACAGTTATTCAATCAATCAAATGTATTTATAAAGCCCTTTTTACATCAGCTGATGTTACAAAGTGCTATACAGAAACCCAGCCTAAAATCCCAAACAGCAAGCAATGCAGATGTAGAAGCACGGTGGCTAGGAAAAACTCCCTAGAAAGGCAGGAACCTAGGAAGAAACCTAGAGAGGAACCAGGCTATGTGGGGTGGTCAGTCCTCTTCTGGCTGTGCCGGGTAGAGATTATAACAGTACATGGCCAAGTTGTTCAAACTTACTTATTGTGCTGAGGTTGCTTCCAGAGGTAGTTTGGAACTTGGTAGTGAGTGTTGCAACTGAGGAAAGACTACTTTTATTCACTACAAACTTCAGCACTCTGTAGTTCTGTTCTGTGAGCATGTGTGGCCTACCACTGCACGGCTGAGCCGTTGTTGCTCCTAGACATTTCCACTTCACAATAACAGCACTTACAGTTGACCGAGGCAGCTCTAGCACTGCAGACATTTGACAAAGTGACTTGTCGGAAAGGTGGCATTCTATGACGATACCACGTTGAAGATCACTGAGCTCTTCAGTAAGGCCATTTTACTGCCAATGTTTGTCTATGGAGATTGCATGGCTGTGTACTTGATTTTATACACATGCCAGCAACAGGTGTGGCTGAAATAGCCTAATCCACTAATTGGAAGGGGAGTCCACATACTTTTGTATATATAGTGTATTTCCATTAGTTTTTAAGCACTAGCAACCCCATTTTGGCAGCGACCTCGAAAATATAACTCTAACATGTCATATAGCCATTTATCTTGCTGAACCATTACATTTCCATTACAAAAATAGTCGGAGCGCAAGTGTGCAATGTTATGATTTATCTGTTTTGTGTAAACGGGAGTAGCAGCATTTAGCATAATTGCTAGCAGACTCAGTGGCCTTAGAGTTAGGCTACCCAAATATCATACACAAGCTGAAAGCATGAGAACAGAGCACCCGGGGGTAGAGAGAGAGGTGATATAGTTGCATTAAAAGGAGTTGACAGTAAAAGTCAAGGCTCAGCTACAGTGTATCTGTCCACTAGGGAAAAAATATATTAGCCAGTGTGCTTCTCCTGTGGAGAGACCAGAGAAAACCAGTGTCATATATACCTGTGCTAACACATTTAGGTCAGAACCTAAGTAGCCTGGTCCCAGATCTGTAGGTGCTTTAGCCAGCTCCCTGACAAGGCATGACAACATTAGTGAGAGGATTGGGCTAAAGCCCCAACAGATCTGGGAGCAGTCAATGAAAACAGCCTTACCTGACTGTCAATCCCCAGCATCAGCAGCATGGAGAAGAACAGGATAGCCCAGAGAGGAGAAATAGGCAGCTGGGTCACAGCCTCGGGGTATGCCAGAAAAGCCAGGCCTGGACCTGCATACCAAACACACAACACACCGCATTAGCTCGCTGTTCTCCGGGCTACATTTCTCTGTGTGGATTGAGGCAGAGAGCAGGAGTCAGAATAGACAACATTACTCCCCTATTGTGCTCTAAGGGAGCATTGAGTTTACCTGAAGCTGCGACTTCTTGTATTGGTCTGTTAGTCACATTCGCCATGAAGCCCACAATAGAGAAGATGACCAGGCCCGCAAACATGCTGGTGAAGGAGTTGATGCAGCACACTATGATAGAGTCTCTGGGGAAAGGAAACATGAAAACGTCCTGTTGTCAGAGCTTAAGGTGATCTGTGATCTCTTTTGTAACATCATCATGGATTCCTAAAAAGGCCCTTCTCAGGAGAGAGAGAGAGAGAGTTGATTCCTTATTATTGCTGAGTGGAAAACAAATCCCCGCTTAGTAACATATTTATAGTGGCCATATAAGGTGTGCACTGAGATTGTAAAAATATATGCAATTTACTTTTTGTATAGCATTCCAATGGGGAACAATGTTATTTTTTTCAAAGAAGTTTAATGTCACAGTAATACCTAAATATTAAATGAATATGAATGAATGTCAAGCCCTTATTTGCAAAGAAGAGTTTTCCAAAATCAATCCTTATTTACAAACCTAATTGCATCATATAAAGTGTGGCCTGTAGCTAAATAATATTCGGTCGCTAATAAACAACAAGTAAATTGAAATAAACGCAAGCTGAGTCTGCATCATTATATAACTGATGAGCAATTTGTGTGACCTAGAACCATGGATGTGCTGTTTGGGGAAGAGGTTGTGAAATTGTTGGCTAATTTTATTTGATGTATACTACCACATCCAAAGCCATATGAAGGGGCCCATATGAGACTGAATTATAGTATACCGAACAAAAATATGAACACAATATGTAAAGTGTTGTTCCCATGTTTCAAGAGTTGAAATAAAAGATCCAGAAATGTTCCATATGCACAAAAAGCTTATTTCTCTCAAATGTTTTGCACAAATTTGTTTACATCGCTGTTAGTGAGCATTTCTCTTTTGTCAAAATAATACATCCACCTGACAGGTGTGGCATATCAAGAAGTTTATTAAACAGCATGATCATTACCCAGGTGCACCTTGTGCTGGGGACAATAAAAGGCCATGTTTAACCACACCAGCCCAGGACCTCCACAGCCGACTTCTTCACCTGTGGGATCGTCTGAGACCAACCACCCAGACAACCGATGAAACTGAAAAGTATTTATGTCTATAATAAAGCCCTTTTGTGGGAAAACTCATGATTGACTGGGCCTGGCTCCCCAGTGGGTGAGCCTTTGCCCTCACAGGCCCGCCCATGGCTGTGCCCCTGCCCAGTCATGTGAAATCCATAGATTAGGGCCTAATGAATTTATTTAAATTGACTGATTTCCTTCTATGAACTGCAACTCAGTAAAATAATTACATTTATATTTTTGTTCAGTATACTTTATCGATTGTACTAACATTGATCTATGCTTCTCATTGTACATGGCTGATAGTAAGGTCCACTTTACAGTCACATTTACTGTTAAGGTATACTGGTCGAATTGTTGCCTTTTCAGGTCTTGTCTGATACATTATATTTCCATTTAATAGAAGCCTACCTCCATCTTACCTGTAAACATTATTATTAAAAGGGTTATAGCTGCCAAGAGCTATCAGTGAGCCCAGTCCCAAACCGTAGGAGAAAAATATCTGAGTGGCAGCATCCAGCCATACCTGACAAGGGGAGAGAACCATTTAGCAAAGGGGCTGAAAATGAATGACTCCCATACAGGTATTTGTCTTACAAAGAATGAGAAATTCATTCAGTACCTCAGATTCTTTTAGTTTTTCAAAGTTAGGGGTGATATAGAAGAGAATTCCATCCATAGCTCCAGGTAGAGTCACTCCACGGCAGAACAGAATGAAAAGCATGAAATAGGGGTACGTGGCCGAGAAGTACACAACCTAGAAAGTCAAATAAATGAGTCACCATCAGCAGGAAATTAATGCATGTTAACACTGTCAAGTGCAGATGAGCTATACGCCATTGAATTAACACATTTGCAATTCAGTCTCTTCTTAAACAAAGGCCTTTTCTTTGGAGAGGAATACCAATGGATTTATTGTCCTCCAATCTCTCGCACAGAGAACAGAAAAAAAGAGAAGAAAATAAATAACAGAAATCCAGTCAAGAAATGTTGTGGTTTTGTGACCACAACAAATGTTATTTTCTATGATCACATGACACATTCGATTTCCAAATCGTAGCAACACCAGGGAGTAACATTGTTCCAACTGAGGGAGAGAGAAATGGGAAACAAACTGATTTTAGAGGGCTTGTTCACTCCTCCTTCTCATCATCAAATTTCTCCCCAATTTTCTGTATCAGGAGAATTGGAATTAGAGAAGGGCCCATGAGCCTGAATATGATTACTGAACATGAGGGTTTGATGTCTCTCCTCTCATTCTAAAAGTCTATCTGGGCAATAGTCAGTGCAATATAAATGATTGATTAAGGTGATATGACAACGATTAATATTGCATCACTGTCACACATTGGATGACAGAGAGCTTTTGCACACACCTAAATCAGCAATGAGAAACCAATCTCTTACCTTGCCAGTCCAGCTCACCCCTTTCCAGATACAGAAGTACACTAGGACCCAAGCGATGGCCAGTGTTATTGCCAGTGGAGCTCGGATCTGCCCTGGTTTTTCCAAGCCATCAGTCATTTGATGCATGTTGCGCCTATAAGATCAGAGAGAGTAACAATAAGACTATTATACAGACTGGGAGAATGCTTTGCAGCAAAGGAAATGTCATTTTATACTTCTCAAGCAGTCATGCAGGGTACTGTAATGCTGAGCTGAAGCAAACATTTTTTTAAAAGCAGCTAGTGTCTTACTCCCAAAACTCCATCACCGCGCTGGTAAGATTGGTGTTATCAACTATACTGTAGTTTGAGTAACACTTTTCTGTGTTCCATGGATTGCCACATGAGCTCCATGGAAGTTCCTGAAAAACAGAAGGATAACGTAAAAAACGGAAGGGTAATGTATGCTTTCCTCCTTGACACAATGAGAAATCTCACATGGCATCAACAAGCATGTTACAATCCTCAGAGAGCATAGATCAAAGCTGGAACACATGTTTGTCTCATCCCCATGTGGTTTGTAGGTGGTAAAGGTGTGGTACTTACAGTGGTAAAGGAGTTGTAGGAGGTAAAGGTGTGGTACTTACAGTGGTAAAGGAGTTGTAGGTGGTAAATGTGTGGTACTTACAGTGGTAAAGGTGTTGTAGGTGGTAAAGGTGTGGTACTTACAGTGGTCAAGGAGTTGTAGGTGGTAAAGGTGTGGTACTTACAGTGGTAAAGGAGTTGTAGGAGGTAAAGGTGTGGTACTTACAGTGGTAAAGGAGTTGTAGGTGGTAAAGGTGTGGTACTTACAGTGGTAAAGGAGTTGTAGGTGGTAAAGGTGTGGTACTTACAGTAGTAAAGGAGTTGTAGAGATAGTAAATGGCCCAGGCAATGATGACAATGTAATAAATGTTAAGCCAGAAGGCCAGGACAGCTGCTGCAAGGCCAACACCTATGAGATGGAAATTGATGACATTTGTTGTGCATGCTCCTAATGCTCCAACATATTCATAGAGACTTACAGAAGAACATAAAGATCGGTGCACAAGGGACCACCTGACTACTAGGAATTTGATTTGATACAAAAAATGCTTTTAGACATACAGTAAGAGCATTGCATGAGTAGAATGTATACCTTTGAATACGGGAGCCAGTTTCCAGACTCCAAGCCCACCAATTGAGGTGTATTGACCAAGAGCCGTCTCCAGCAGGAACAGGGGCATCCCAGCAAATATGAGTGTCAAAAAATAGGGGATCAAGAAGGCTCCTGCATAGACACAAGTAAATCAAACCAAATATAAATGTTCCAAATAAAACGACACATAAGCAATTGAATGTTACTTACAGCCCACTGTGGAAGCTAATTGGAATTGTATTCAATTAGGAAATGAAAAATGAGTGTCTGTGCTCTTACACAAGGGACATTGTGGTAATCATTTTTCATAATAATTAGGGTTCTCAATATTGACTAAGCACTTAGGCCTACTTAAGAGTGAAATGAGCTTATATGTAGGTGATATGACTTTTTTTAAATGGTGTTTACCTCCACCGTTTTTTCCACAGAGATATGGAAATCTCCATACGTTGCCCAGTCCAATTGCATAACCTACACAGGACAGAAGGAAATCGAATCGCCCTCCCCATGTTTCTCTTTCGGGAAGATCCTTTTTGGTATTTTCCCCTTTCACGTCCAGTGACTTGGGTTTGTCATTAGTTGCCACTTCGTTAAGTTCTGTTACTTGTCCATCTGCTTTGGTGCCGTTGGTAGCCATGTCTTTCGATGTGTCAGTGGTCCTGGCCTTTGAAAGGGGAGCTTCAGCACCAGTCCACGCAGACAGCAGCTTCGCGGTTTTTGGCCAAAACCTCTGAACCAAATGTTTGAAAGCAGGTGAAGGCTATAGGGACAGTCTGTTGCCGTTAACCTGGAAACGGTGAATACAGTGATTGGTCGTTTTTTTTGTGCGCACTCAAATTGGGAAATTGATTAAACAACATGATTACGTTTACAATAGATTTGCTACAGAATGAGACTGTTCAATACACACCTTGGCTTTTGTAAATTACTGAAAATAAAATGCATTTGGAAAGTTATATTTTTCCGATCGACTCCACTCTAGACACCAATAAACATCTGACCAGATATATGCAATGCAGAGTTTAAAACACAAGAATGCTATAAAAAAGAATAATGGCACATTAATGATGGCCCAGGACTTTTCCACCCATATAACAACGCATTCGATAGGTTTGTACGTAGATTGTTTATTGGCTATGAAGCCTACTTCTCCCACCCACAATATTCTTACAATCAAACCAATGCAATTTGCAAATGAATACAGTCCAATGTCGAGAATGCACATCACCGAATGCATCATTACGTGCAAAGAAAACAACTTTCAGACATTGTTAATATCCAAGCCACCGAGCTCACGCGCAAAACGCAACATCGCAACATTACATTCGACAATTACATATGCACATCCAATCTGAAAGAGCAACATTTACGCCGTGCAACTGACACATGCAGATACGCTTACTAATTACCTATTGCACTACCTATGCACTGATTTAAGTAGACAGAAAAAACGACAGCAATATCTCAACCAAACTGGATCACAATTGCATTGGGGAGACAAAGGAATATACCCAAAGCGTAAAGCTTTACGCACCAGGCTGCACAAATGACATTCGAGGAATAGAGAACCAAACGCACTCCTATATGACAAAAACATGTACACAGTTATATGAACCATTCAATCAACCAGGAGAGCCGTCCATTCTGCATTTAATTGGCTATAAAACAAGGTGTATTTTCTTCATTACCTAAAGTCATTATGGTTACAACAGTTCCATACTGTCACGTTAAACTACGAGTTAAATCATCGTCTTGCTGGTTGCTTTATCCCTGACTATAAACGATTCACGTAATTTTCAAACCGGGAGAAGCATTGGTAGGGAATTCACACACACATCAAATAATCTAATTTTACTCACAATGAAGCTGCGCTCTCTGCCACCGAGGATGTGCTGCCTGCCACAAATCTCGAAACGAGGTATCCGTAGATTCCCTCTGAAGTTGTAAACTTCCAGTTTTACTTGGAACATAAAGATATTGTTTTTCCATTAAAAGACTTGGAACAAGCGCCACAAGTGTCCTAGAGGAGAGCGCACACGTATCCCGTTGCCGGGAGCTGTCCAGCGGCGCGCGGTGCTGACGAGGTGGCTAAATCAACACGAGAAGCAGCCGCTTCGCCTTGTGCGACTGTCTAACGTCAACAACCAGAAACGTTGGGGGGGGGGGGGGGGGCACAATTCTCAATTCCCATCTACATAGCGTCAATGTCATCTGAAAGTCGACCCCCCCCCCCTGTACACATCCAACACTGACATCGCACTGACATCGCGATGGAGCATGTTTTCTCAATATTTCATGACGTTTTGTTTTCTCTGTTTTACTAATGGGGAAATTCTGACAAATTCTAAAGCAGATTCACCACAAGGGAGACAAACAAGGTTATCGACGACATCACACCTTTTAAGTGGAAGTGGTCAATAACCTATTGACCACCTTATTTGACACTAAATTTACAATGTCACGATCTTCAAATTGAGGAAAATTCGAAAACACCTTATTCCCAGCCCCCAACTCCCAATTATGTCACCCCAACACAGCCCAACCCTACTCAAATGAACTGTAATCTCGGAGTGTAAAATGCAAACAGGTCGAGGGCAGTGTTTGCACGATAAGCATATTTGGAAGCTGAGGCCAGTCGGTGGATGTCTGCTTTCTGACAAGTGTGAAAAGCGAGCCCGTCAATAAAGGGAGGGCTGTAATCATTTAGCCTACGGTCTCCAGAAATGAACGGATGATGTAAGAGGAATAAACTTACCCAATGAAGAATAATTTAACTCACAAATTCAAATAAATGTGTGGCTTCAAGCTGTACAATTGAAACTGCAAGACAATTTACAGATGTGGTTGTCCTAAACGTGAATACAGCAAGCCAAACGGAGTTTGAGCTGAAGTATCTTGTTTTGAAATATTTTTTTTTATAACCATAGAAATAAATAAGGCAAAAGGAAAACAACATTAGCCTCTATGGACTTCTTCACAAAAACAAGTTTTGACTTCAGTGGTAAGTCCTATATTACAATATTATTGTACCCTGATGCAGGTCAAGAATCAACTGCATTGAAAGTATTCTGAAAGAGGAAGAAAACGTTATCATCATACATAGACCAAGTGTGTTTTATATACATATATATACATATTTCTTCCCCATATCAGGTCAGTGAAAAAAGTTTTTGGGGTAAAATAGACACTGCATAATTGATGAGATTGTGGTTGACAGCTATTTCTTATTATTGCCTGAATTCTGTTGAAGCATACCAGGTGAAGTAATTTTTGTCGGCATTCCCTGCGACATATTTTTCACAAAACAAAGAAGCAAGAGTTCTCACTTTGTTGTTATTTTATTTTGTCATAATACTACCTTGAATAGTTTAAAATGTCAGTATTTTATCCATATAAAAAAATGGTGAGACAAATTTGTGAGACAGTTTCTATTGAAAGACATTTAACTGATTTTACTAAGTTATGTAAAATGTGGTGAATGTAGTCCATTGCTAGAAGTGAGTCCCCAGTAAGATCAGGGGCATTATGGTGGTAGAGTAGAGTACAGTGGAGTATGAATGTTCCCATCCTATTCAGATAGTGAAAACAGAGTGGCTGAGAGGGCAGCAGATGGTAAACCAATGAGGGGTGAACTAACCCACTAAATGATAACACATGAAATGTAGCATTTAAAATCCCATCTGGGTTGCCTGCCCTCCTGACATGGAGTGTGAAACCTGACACGTATTTATACTACTGCTGGTACAACACAAAGACATGTCAACGACTGGTGACACTGGTGACATGCCTGCTCTCTCTATTGACCTCTGAACCCTTTGGTTTTTTATTCCTCTCAACTCTGGGTTCCATTCTCAGAGCCCCGGGGGTTCCACTTTGACTAGGCAGTATGGCTGTGTGGTTCCACTCTATGAATCTCTCTGCATGTTCCATTATGCATGTTCCATTAGCTGGAGATTATATGCAGTGCCCTTATATGTATTGGCATTATGTGATCATCTTCGGTGATTGATCATTACCAACATCATGAGGTCTTCTGTTCCCCTCTTACTCACAAAGACATACTGAACAAGTCTATGATCAGTGTGTGCCAGGTCAATTATTTCAATAACGGAATATGTGAAAATGACAAAATGGTATATTTTCTATTCTATAGTTTATCCTATTAAATGATCTGTGATTACTGATTGCATTTTACAGCAAGCAAATATATCAATGTATGAACCTACTGTATGAGCCTACTGTATGGACCTGCTGTATGAACCTACTGTATGAACCTACTGTATGAAACTACTGTATGAAACTGCTGTATGAACCTGCTGTATGAACCTACTGTATGAACCTACTGTATGAACCTACTGTATGAAACTACTGTATGAACCTACTGTATGAGCCTACTGTATGAACCTACTGTATGAACCTACTGTATGAACCTACTGTATGAAACTACTGTATGAACCTGCTGTATGAACCTGCTGTATGAACCTGCTGTATGAAACTACTGTATGAACCTACTGTATGAGCCTACTGTATGAACCTACTGTATGAACCTACTGTATGAAACTGCTGTATGAACCTGCTGTATGAACCTGCTGTATGAACCTGCTGTATGAACCTACTGTATGAACCAACTGTATGAACCTGCTGTATGAACCTACTGTATGAACCTACTGTATGAACCTACTGTATGAACCTGCTGTATGAACCTACTGTATGAACCTGCTGTATGAACCTACTGTATGAACCTACTGTATGAACCTGCTGTATGAACCTACTGTATGAACCTACTGTATGAACCTACTGTATGAACCTGCTGTATGAACCTACTGTATGAACCTACTGTATGAACCTGCTGTATGAACCTGCGGTATGAACCTACTGTATGAACCTGCTGTATGAACCTACTGTATGAACCTACTGTATGAACCTACTGTATGAACCTACTGTATGAACCTGCTGTATGAACCTACTGTATGAACCTACTGTATGAACCTACTGTATGAACCTGTAAAAATGACTAATGACAATAAAATTCCACCAAATATTAAACATCTTATGATTAAATGCAAAGATAAAAGATTTGGAAATGTAGATAAGCTTTCTCTCATTTTAATACATTGAATAAGTCAATAATGAGACCATTCAACTGGCAAAGATAACCTCTGTAAATTAATCAATAAGAAAAACTAAGGCATATCGAATGTTAATATTGACACATCGGAAAGGGTTTATCTATAATCTTGGAAATAAAATGATCAGCGTCTAAAATTGAAGCTTGCTGAAAATTATTTTATTTTTGATTATAATGCAAATGTTAGATTTGATCCCGCCATTGTCAACATCCATATAACTCCAATGATGTTACATAATTCCTTCACCCATGATGATGCCAACAGTGGAACAAATAGGTCCTGTGTGGCTCAGTCGGTAGAGCATGGCGCTTGCAACGCCAAGCGTCGTGGGTTCGATTCCCGCTAGTGGCCCCAGCCGACTTGTAAGTCGCTTTGGACAAAAGCGTCTGCTAAATGGGATATATTATATATTATTATCAATAAAATGCATTTGTTTATAAAATGCATTTTATTGATATTTGTTCCTTCATATTTCTAAACAACCTTACATTCACATCTGTGTTGTATTGTTCTGTACAGTGCTTGATGTGAGATCAGAGCATCTCACACTCAGTCTTCAGTTTGATTTTTCTGTCCCAATACTTCCTTCCAACAATCAGCAATTTGAGGTCACAAACAAGCTGATTACCATGATGATGAGTCATTAGTATGCTAATCATAAGCATTCCACATATTTTATTCATATTGTTACAGACTTGTTTATCTCTGCACTGCCAAAAATGTACACAGATCTCAGTTTTTTATGTTTTTGAAAGTTAAGGTAGAAGAGCTTAACCCTGGAAAACCCCTGCTAAGGAGAATCTTCCATTGAA